>NW_010402949.1:28363-41534 GCF_000710305.1 Buceros rhinoceros silvestris | reverse complement strand
ATGCAAACTTTAGTTTCTGGAACTGCAGAAGTTATTACACAGGAACAAAGGATTCCTCTACCTTCATGCCAAGCTAACTGTACTGCTATTTTACATGCAAAACCTGTCACATACTTTCACTTTCTTATTTAGTCGAACAAATTAAGAAATAACAAAAATCAACAAATTAAGAAAATCTCTTATACAAGAATTTTTTACAATACCATTTCTTTATCCAACCACTAAACATTTACATGCACCAAAGGGAAAAAGACTGAGGATTGTCTACATATGCAGTATTTTCCAATTAACTCCTTCTGTTTAAACAATTACATTAAGCTAACAGGAAGAAGATTTTTTTTTTTTTAAATACCAGAGTAAGACTGCTCACACATGAGTTAATCAGGAACAATTTCATGTCTAAACAAGCACTACAGAAGTATTCATACAAAAAAAATTAGCTTCTCTGCAATCCCAGTTTTATTCAATGAAAAGAGTCATTGCATGATGGTGCCATGACCAGGCAGGCTTAGTGAGTGAATTGCAAATCTAATCAGTTTGGCAAAGGGTTTTATGGAAGCTGCTGTGTTGGCTTCACTGACTTCAAGTGATTTGTTCTTTTGTTCATTTGTTGCAAACAACTAAAAACTGGAGCAAGGAAGGAAAGGTCCTTCATTAATTATGAAGGTGCAAGTTTTTATATTGTATTGCAAAGGTTTCAAATGCAGTTTTAAAATCTGTATTCATTGTGTATTCAGTTTTCTCACTATTTTTTCCCATCTTTCTCTACATCTAAATTTCAAGTGCCCCTCCTAGAAAAAGGCAAAATGACTTGTGCCTTGTAGGCAATCTAGAGTTAAGGCACCAAGTTTTAAACAATTATTCCAATAACATCACAAATTGGTAAAAGATTCATGGCACAAACACCTTTCCACATTTCTATATAATGTAACTACTCTAATGTTTACTTTCACACCATCACTTGCTTGGTCATTCTCTACAAGTTATTCTGTCAGGAGAAATTTCCTTTCTTTCTGAGAGTTCTGAAAATGAGTTTTTGAACTTTCATATGGTATTCACGTTTAAACAAGCCCAGTCTTATTTTATGTGCTGAGAGGAACTATTCTAAAATACATATTATAACAACTACATATATTTTTTTCAACTGCAATTAACAGTCCCTGTGTGTCTGTGTGCTGGGAGGTCTCTGTGTTTATTCATGTGTCTCTCACATCCGCAGTCTCAGAGAACACCCCAAACCTATCTGAGCTCACTCCATATGTTTGGGAACACGAACAACTGAGGAAGGTAAGATGGTACAGTCAGGGAGAGGTGTTCTCAGTTTTCACTAGGGCTGTACCTTTCCTATAATTTCGCGCGTGGCACACATTATATTGCTTTCTTCACTTGTGGGTGTGTGGTTTTAGAATTTCACAGACAAATAGTAAGTTTTCCAGCATACAAGAAAGTAAACTTCTGTGAATTTCTGACCAAGTTGAGTGAAATGAATGGATCAGTTCCTATTACTCAACTTTTTCTAAAGTCAGTCAGCATTTCCAAGGATCAAAGTCCTCTTTTAAGCAATTCAGCAACCTAACTGACAGATAGATCCAGGCATGATTACTTGCTTCTTGAGTGCAAATAAAGGTACACTGACCCATTTTTCTGTGGCTCTGTTCTTAACATTAATCAAATAAAAAGTAGTTATTCTACAGTAATGCAGTTTTCCATGCAGAACATAAACTATTATTTCAAAGCATCTTCATTCTTCCTTTGTGTGGTACAGCAATATTATAATCTCCATTTCCAAGTGGAGAAGATTGATGGTCTACCTAAGGGCAAAAGAATGACCCAGTATCACAGGGGAAAGCTGCAGCGGAACCCACAGCCAGATCTGGTTTCTGGATTCTCCCTCCTCCTCTGCCTTGTTGTAAAAGCCCCATTTAAATCGAAAATTCTCAAGTTCACTTCTGCACAGCTATCAGCTGCTGAGCTGGGATACCAGAACATATGCATGTTTGGCTGACTGTCCCCATTCTTTGAGTAACACGCTGTGTTAGTGAAAAGCGTGCTTCATTGTAGGTAAAGCACTGATGTTCGTCATTATGCCTTCTGACTTTCCATCTCCGGGAATTTTTGCAGTACAGTGTGGGATGCAGCTCTATTTACCCAGTGTAAAAAAATTCCTTCTGTTAGACTTCATCACTTTATTTTCACATGGTATTTAAGGACTCCAGGAGTTGTCTCTGTTCCAATCCAACCTTCCACATGCCAGTTTTCAAGTCCTTTACTGTCACCCCTGGAGGTGACTGACTATTGTTGGGAGAAGGAACTGATTTGTCTGTATTTATGGGAATACAACTATTAGATCCACCAGGTGTGCAGCAGCTAGAAAAGAAATCTGAGCAGACAAGTGTTCTGCAGACAATAAACAACAATCCACAGATGCTACATCACTTGCTGACCAACTGAACATGGCAGAGCAATCACCATGCCGTGGGATTAGGTCACAGTACAAGCCTATGCCTGTCAGCAGTGATTGGAAGCCCTTCCAGTGCTCCTGGGGCTGCACACCAAGTTTATTTTAGCCTCAAGATGCCAAAATGACAGCTGATTTGAGAGGGAAAAATCAAGGTATCAATCTTATGGGGAAAGTTTGCATCATTCAACAATCTGTTTGGTGTCAGAAAAAGAAGCTGTTACAGGAAGTAGCCCATTTGCACATATGCATAACCATTAACCATAGTCTGCAGGCAGAAGCCCAGGTATGGATAAAGCACAGGAGTTATATTTAAGTGAATTAAGAAGGTTTTCCTAGATGTGTAGGTTACAGACTGGCCCTATCTAGAAGCCAAAACATTGTGGAAGAGTAGGAACATAAAATACTATATTGTAGATAATAAAACTTTAAGTACATTTGAAATAATAGTCTTATAGCACTATGTAGTCTTAACATCAAATTGACACATTGCTTAGCAGCAGTTCTACTTCTCAATACATTTCTTGTACATGCTTAGTACTGCTGGGCGCAGAGCCTTATTCCAATTTTGGTTTCATCATAATAAAAGACGCATTTGTGATTTAATTCAATTTGAACAGCAGCTTTTTGTAAAGTTTATGATAGGGAACGCTGCATAGTTTCAGTGTATTCATTCTGTTATTTTGTAATTCTTGCTGCATGTACACAATCATAAAGGAATCTGCTGTTTTCAGCTACAGTGTACTGCTCCCTATCTACATGCAGTCGGTTGCTATTTGAGGTACAAAGGAGAAAAGAAAGCAGCGTGCCACAGTCCACTGGGAGAGTTATTCTGACACACACTTGATTTGCAAAGTATCCAAGTCCTTTCATCTTTTCTGGCTAACATCACACAATGTATTGAAATAACTTAGATACCTAAAACCAGGCCAACCATGGCAATATGTATCTATATATCTATATCTGTATTTATATATATCTTTCCAGATGCCGCAGTAAGCCTGCATTCCAGTACCTCAAGCTAGGTCATGAAGTATGTGAAGTATCTCTATCCTATCACAGACCTGCCCACTGTGAATCCCTCAGAAGCTCTTCCTTGCTTTGCTGGCCCAAGGTGCCTTTTCCTAAGTGGCATGGGAATGCAATGTCAGCTGCAGGTTGACGGTGTGCCTCAGACACTACGGGACTGCACTCTGCAGGAAAATAGCAGCTCTGACAAGGTTGCCACAGCTCTTGCCACATTTCCTGACATTTTTATTTATCCAACACTTCCTCATCCTTTCTGGAATATCTGAATAATCTTTATCCCTGCAGAATGTGTAAACCTTGGCCTTGCATAGACCCATGCTGTAATGCTCATAACAAATTCATAATTCATTACTTTAAGCACCCTGATTCAGGGAAAAAATAAAAAATAAAAATCAAAGTATCAAGCTTCTTCATTATTCTGACATCACCAAACACAATACTTTCAGTTCTCACTACAAGGGAATTTTTAATCTGGTTAGCATGAGGTTATTACCTAGCCAGATCTTTCTTTCTTTTTTCATTATTATTAGTAATTCAACAGCAGCTTTTAGTATCTTGCAGGACAAGTTTCCACAAAGCTGCAGTATGATTTTTAATATGATTAGCAAATCAAGACTAGGACATATGCCCACACACATCCTCCACAATCAATTCACAAGAAGGGGAAGATGTTAGCAATTTCTGTTGCACCATTCTTTATTTTTATTTCATTATTTATTTTATTTAGATCAAGATCTATTGAGAAGGAATAGATGGCATGTGAATAAACTAAGAGATTTCTTGATGAACCCCAGAAAGAGAGAGACCTTTACCACAAATCACCCGCTGCAGGGATTTTCCCAGTGTGGAGGTGTTCAAGAGGTAGCCACAGCTGGGAAGGTCTCATTATTAGCAACATAGCTTCACTGACAACACAGCTCCAGAGGTGAAATGGCAGGAGGCACTATGATGTTTTAAGGACTAACAGGGGGACTCTCTTGGCCTTTTCCAAATCTTGCAATCTGTGAATTTCAAAGTTAGAGCTGTGATTTATTGAAGGGACAGGGCAAATATTCACTTTTCCTAATAGACCAATGCTGAGGAAAAGTCTCAATAGAACCCTGGCAGAGTGTCACTCACTGCAACTCCTGTCCTTCCCCAACAATTGTAACATTATAATTTTAGTTTTATGAAATAACAGACATACTGACTCAGAAAAAAAGTTCAGCTGTCCAATATACTGCCTAACAGCTGTCAGTAGTAGTCACCAGAAAGTGCATGTAACAGAGTGCTCCTTCTCTTACTCTTTCCTGCAGACTGTGGATTGTTTATGGGTTCATTCAGACCACTGTATTTATTGACAGTTTCTAATTTATATAATTTAATTTATATTTATATTATTGGCCTCTACAGCAATGGAAACAAGATAAGCAATTAAATTGTACACTCTGTGAAACAAGACTTTCTGCTTCAGGCTCCCCTGCCCAATAACTTCACTGTGTGCCCATTGCATTATATGATCATAAGTGAATGAACATTCCTTAGTCATCTTATTCATGATTTTATAAACTTCTGTCATACTCCAATCCTCTGTTTTCACACAGAAGACTCCTTGTCCAATTCATGTCTTAAATAGAAATCATTTTAAGTTTCTTAATATTTTGGGCATTCTTTGTACTTTTATGATTTCACTGTACGCCCTTTGAGACAGAATTGTCAGAATACCATACAACGTTCAAGATGCAGCAAAGACATGGTCTTACAGCAGTGGCATTATTATATGCTCTGTTTCTTACAGCATTCATTCGTAATTCCTAATTTTCTAATTCCCTTTTTGACTGCTACTAAACACTGAGATGACAGCAAACTTACCACAGAAAGACCAAGATCCTGAATGGAACAAATTACTTCAGACTCAGTTTTTTAGTTCAAGCCTATTACTTTTTATACAGCAAAACTTTTCTTTAGAGCCAGCTTTAGTTTTGACCCACAAATAATTTCACAGAAGCAGCAAGTACTATCTCTCTAGGTCTTTAAACACAGCAAACAGCATATATCCCTCTGGGATCTCTCTCTGTGAAATATATATATATTCCTCCCATTTTCTTCCCTTTCTCCATCCAGCTCTTAACCTACAAAAGGATCTTCTCTTTACTGCATACCAGTTTACATTCTCAAAGGCTCAAAACAACTTGAAAATCCAAGGAGGTTGCGACAACTGACTCCTTTTATCAACAGGCACATTGCTTGCTTGAAAGAATTCCAAGAGGCACGATGTCTCTTTGCAAACTCTATATTTTCCATGTATCCGCTAGTATCGTTCTCATTATAATTCTTATCATGTTCCTAGCTTAGAGGTCAACTTGGTTTCTGTAATTCTTCCAAGTACCCTATTTGCAACTGTTCTCAAATGCACTCTCCTTTATTCCTCTGGTACCATGATGATAAATGACAGTTAAAACTCAATTTTTGGGGAGTTCAGCCATTTTGTATATGCATGCCTTCAAATCTCAAGAACATATAAAACTCACAATTAAGCAAACAGTGAATCAACTGATGATGCACTAAGCAAACAGGATGAATACACACACAGAGAGAATCTTCGAGGTTCATAATTATGCATTTATGTGCTGTTAGAACATGTGCAATTGCCAAACCAGAGCATAAAAACAGCAGGCTGCTATCTGTTCCTTATCCCCAGACTTATCAAGTTGTGAACCCAGAAGTCACATCTGTCCTTCAGAAGGTTACAAATATCTCCTTCTCCCCTCACGCTACAAATTACCTGCCAGGCTGTTAAGTGTCCCTAGTATAAATAATGCTAAATGCACCTACTTTTTTGAAGCAGGCTGCTGGTAGCAATTGCCTTGTTACAATTCAACTGGAAGCATCAAAATCCTCTTAGAAAGCAGGAATCCATGAAAATCCCTTTAATTTCCTGGGCCCCTGCTCATCTTCCAGCAATGAAATCAGTAAGAGTCATTTTTCAAGCAATGGCAATTTTCTGAATTCTCCATAGTTTTCCATAGCTCAGTAGTACTGTCTTCTTATCTCCTATTTTATTATGAGAACTTCAGCGACTCCTGCGCACTTGTTATTCACATAGCACCTCAAAAAAAAAGCACTTCTAAAATATTTTATGTAGACAGATCTCTTTCACGTTAAAAGAAGCTGCATGACTACAGTAAGCCAACACCTAAATATTTGTGTGCCTTGCTTCCACATGCCTGCATCAGAGAGACATACCCTCAGGTGTTATTTATATGAATGCACATTCATAGCCATAAAATTCTTGGCAGTTCCATATTATCATACTTATGAACTGTGTAGATGACTGCAGATTCCTAGTTGAGCAATAACCTTCTAATGGATCAACCTCCATCACCACAACAGAAAGGGGTTCTCAGCACAGATTGCTAGTCTCTACCTAAACGGGTAGGGCTCAGTGCTTTTTCGGAGACAAGGCAGGTATTTCCTTTGCACCAAAAAGGATGGCACTTAACTGTTGAAGTTCCACGATGTTATCTAGCGAACATACTTCTCATTCTAATCCACACACCATTTCATCATAATCCGTAACATTCATAAACTGCATCCAACAGCACATTTCCACTTACCAGCAGCTGACTGCTTTTCCACACGCTGCATATTTGACCCTTTTAAACTTTACAGCACTCAAAAATATATTACGCATAATGGAAATTCATAGTTCAAAGGTATAAAAAAACCACTTTTATTTTAAAAGCTGTATCTCTGAAACGTAGTTTTTATCTGTAGAAAAACTGAAGACTTTTCCACAAACTACTAGTGGAAATAAAAGCATAACGGGTTTTTCAGATCTAAACAGAGAAGATGCTTATATGTCTCTAAGGCATAACAAGAAAGATGAGCTAGAACAGAGGCAACAGAAAGTATTTTTATAAGCTTTTTTTTTTTTCAGTTCTAGAACTTCTAAAAAAAAATCATCTCTTTTCTTAAAGGGAAAAAACAACCACCATGTTTTTCCAAATCCTGTTTCAAGATTTGAATTTATCAAAATCACAAAACGCGCTTTTGGAAAGAATGAAACACTGGCAGTGACAGCACTATGGTGATAGGTTCACAGATCAGTAGCTAAGTTTCCCTCTTCCTCCTCCACCCTTCCCTCTCCCCCCTTTCCCTTTCCTCCTCTATAAAGCAGTAACTGGTCTGATTTTTGTTATAAAGCTTAATTTCTTGACTACTTTTATTTTTTACTACTCATTCATATAATTTAGCTTGAATAATGAGGGAACAGTTGGGAAGAGAAATGAACAATTTAGTGATATTTAGGCCCTACTCCTGAAGATGCACATATGTTAACTTTATTACATGAGTACTTCCATTAATTGTAAAGGAAGTAATCATTGGAATATAATAAGGCATATGAATAAATACATGGAAAACAGAAGGCCTGGTCACCTGCTAAATATAGGAATTTACTCACTTTCTTATTTAAAAAAAGAAATGTGTTCAAAATGAGATCTGCAGAGCTCTCAGATGAGGTCTGTTGATGACTGAAAACTGACTTCTGGACAACATAGTCCAAAATGCCATTTTCAGAAAACAGTTTGACATGCTGAATGATGTGGATGCAATCTCAACTCCCGCCTGGCAGCCATCATATCTTTCGAGTGGTACACACATTAACACAGAAAACATATGGCCCTTCCCTACCCCCTGCTCTTTCCCAAAACACAACCCCTGGTGTGAAAACATGCAAAGCAGGTGCTTGGTGTCACCACACGTGGACACTCCAGCCAGCAAAACACTGCCATTCTGTTGTCACCTTTTGTGGTTCTTGTTGTGTAACTGACACTCTGCAACTGTGGCCAGAGAACCAGAAATGAGGACTTTAAAGTCTTTTTAATTGGGACTTTGGTTTATGCCACTATCTTTCTTTTGCCCATCCACATATGTGTATTCATTTTTTTTAATATCCATTGTTACTTCTTAGACACAAGCAAAGCTCGGAATGACCTCCTCCGAACAGAACACAGCACTGGCCCTTTCATATTTAGAACTATGCAGGCTTCTTTTTAGAGCAAAAGAGCGCAGGAACCATATACGCTTCTCACCTAAGGACGGAAGAGGCCCTGGTTCTCCACTGCCCAGTTGCACCTGCAGATACTTATGCATCTGAAGAAGTAGTGTAAAATTGTATCATAACAACTGTAATTCCAAAAACGGGCATTACAACGAAACCCCCTCAAATGTTAACCTGTTACTGATGGAACGTTATTTTAGGATTAAAACAGCTGCCTATACTTAAAACTCCTTGATCAGAACCCAATTCATCCTTCTGCCTCTCTAATTTGACTCTACTGAATTCTGTTGTGACCAGCTTTGGATTTACAGGAGTACAACATTTTTGAATTTTTGTTTGTCAACTGATCTCTCATAGCATCTGAATGATTGTCCTTTCATTTCCACAACTTCATTTCAAAGTCACATTAAGGCATTTGAAGAGGAAGTAATACATTATACATACAGAAAAACTACTGTTAAAAGTGATCTTGGTTTATTGTTTCCTTACTTTTCTATCCTGAACACACAGAAATACTGTGAACACTCCAAATGCCACTGTAAGATAAGAACCTTTTCGGAAATTACATCTCATTCTTAGTCAAAGGGGCATTATTTCACCTGCAGCTAGAACAAGAACTACAACAAAACCTTTTTATAATTCTGCAAGGCAGAATGAAGATTTCAAGTATCATAAAACCGAATTGCAAAGTATAAAGCAGCATACTATTTTGATTGCTGTGAATTAGGGCTAAATATGATTTCAGCTTTTATATAAGCAACAGAAATAAGAAATTAGGAGCATTGTTTCAACTTGAGAAACATTCAGTTGTAGTGAATGATTCCTTTGAGGTGATCTTTGAAGTGATGCACAGTCTTTTTCTAACATGCCCTAAAGCCTTATTTCAAAAGCCATTGCTTGCGATCAGCCTGTGCACAAGCAATCCCTGCAACTTAAGTTTGTGCTCATTTCTATTTTTGCCTTTTAGGCTCTAACTGTCCAAATGCAAGTTTTGCAGTATTTTAAAAGTCATTTCTGAAACAAAGTGTTAAAAATTATATTAAGCTTTCCCTCAGAGGTTAGGAAGTGAAAAACTGACTCAGGGTAAAGCTTTTCATTTCCTTGAGTTAGCTTTCCAATGAAGACATGATTTCTTCCCTGGAATTCATCTTGAAAGGTCAACCTGTCAGACCAGTGCTTAACAGAACCTAACAACTTCTTAATACAAACATAATTAAATAATCAAAATGTTAATTCAAACTGATTTTAGCCTGTAGGGCTCAAATCTATATATGACCGTCATTATTTGGCAACAATAACAATAAAAATAAAAATTAGTCCAGTGTTGAGCTATGATAAAATTTTAGTTATGCCGCATCAACTTCAGTTGGATACTCATGTATTTCAAGGATGAGCTGTGGCAGACACTTGCCTACACAAATATGTCTTTCCAGCCCATTGCATGATTGTGCTGGGATATCTAGGTTAGATCAACAGCACTGAATCTGTCCATACAGCACTCTTGCTAGCCCAAATACTGTATAATACTGTCCCCCTCAACAGGGCTGAGGATACAGAGACTAGAAGGGCACGAAAAAAGTTGTACCCAGTCCACAGCCTAGCATCTCTGATGGAAATGCACCATAACATGGATTAAACCCTGGGACATTTCAACTAGGAGATACAGCAGGTAGAAACTTCTGGGTCACCTGCTTAGTGATGCTAGTGGCATCGTAGAAGCTATCCCCCTCTGCTTCAGCCTTTTTCCAGCAAAGCTGAGTACAACACACCACGAAAGACTTTTTCCTCACCCAAATAACATGCCCTATCATGAACTACAGAAACACAACTTACTTAAAGGAGGAACAAACCCCACTTCGTTTTCTAGCAAGCAGCAGTAGACTCTTCTTTCTATTGTATTTGACACACCAGAGCTTTGCTTACGGACATATTAAAATAGAGACAGTTTTGCATCCACAGTCCTGTTCTTTCTGAGAGGATATGTTTTGTTTTGTGTCTTGTCATCATTTCCTCCTCGCTATTCTGATAACTCAGCTTGTTAAGTGGTTGTTACATGTACTTGGCAACTTTTACCATCTCTCCGTTTAGCCTAATATGCCTTTCCTCTTCATTTAACCTTGGACAAGTCTACACAAAAGGATGAAACTGAAGACCCAGTTTCAGGGTGATACACATAAAAATTTTGTAGAACTAGAGCTATCCTGTAAGGTTAGCTTTTAGGCTTGTAAGCTTTGAATTTCATATGCAGACTAGAAATAAATGAACTGTCACAATGCATCTCATTTCTAAGCCACATCATGTAATCCATGAAAAGAATTAATATAAAGAAAGATTTGTTTCAGTATTATGAGATCACCCCCCTCTGTTTTATGGAAATATTGGCAGGTTTTGAATAAAAACGTATGAAGAAATGTTCAGTATGCTTGTGATGGACATGGCATTTCGGTGATCTAATTTAAAAAGAAACTAAGCAAATTAAATGTAGAGAAGAGTAAATCTGCAGAAAATTCCACTGAAGCACAATCTGAAAAGGAAAGCTCTACAGTTTACTTTGAAAAGAAATCTATTATGGTATAATTTTCAAGCCACTTTCCCTATAATTTTCAGTTTGAATGAGAAGTTGCTATGCTATAGTTTTGTTAGAGAACATATTTATTCTGTGCTAGGAAAGTAAGGAAAAGTAAACTGAAATTACTGGAGTTTGTAACAGTCCTCAGATCTCAGCAATACCTACCAAGAGATACCCATGATCCCAGACCCAAAAACCCTTTTCACGGTTTTCAACAGAATGCTTCAATTTTTTTTTCCCCTTGAATACTTATTTTCTGAAATGCCTGGGTTGAATGGGATGATTTCTTATCTGGCCTGCACAATGGTATGGAGTGCACAAAAAATTTGGCTGGAAGCATCTGCCAAAGATCATCTCAAGCAAAGAAGTGGGGCTGCCTTTCATAAGACAGGATACAGGATCTTTGTTACTGAATAGCTCAGGTAGCAGCATGAAAGGGCTTTTAAAAATTGTCCTTAGGACATATGGGAAAAGTCTGGATTATTTATTTTAATCTTATTCTGCATTTTAATCTCAGAAATATCAGAGTGGCAGGCCTAGATTCCCTAGTCACAGAACAAGGATTACTCAGGAAGCTTTATTTGCTGGGTCAAAATTTTAAATTACACATACTTTTTCTCTCCTCCAGAAGGGGTATATTTAATGCGCTGTAGCTACTTTCCATTGTGTTTATTCTTAGACTCTAAATATTTAAACACTGAAAATTTCAAAAGTTAAACAAAACTCACCAACAACCCATCAGTCCATGAACAAACACAGACCATCTCAGATCTTCTGTGCACAAGCATGCTTGAGAAAGGAGCACTCTCCAGGCTTAGCTAAGAAAACTCCTGAAATAAATTAAGCAGGATTGGTGAAAAACAAAGTTATAACAGCTGTTGGCACTCAGTGAAGAAGTGAGAGGGGAGATTACATGCAGCCACTCCTCCTCGCTGCACTTCTTAGTCAGCATCCATTTGCAGCCATCACTGCAATAGCAGGCAGTGGGAGGTTCCTTTTCTCATAGCAAACTGAGAAGACAACTAGGTTTTCAGGTGTTTTAACACCTCCTATTTACAGCCTCGACCAATCCATGTCTGATCTCACATAAGAAACCTCTTCACCACAGCTACTCTGCATCCTCTCACACAAACACCTCTTCCCAAAGGGGACCCCAACTCTTGCTTTTTCACTCTTTCACTTTTGTAATTACAAGGGATTTTTTCACTTCTTTCACTAGTGCAATTGAAGGTTTCCTCCTTATCTGTCCCTCTCCAGAGTGGCAGACATGCTGGGTACCCTCCTACAGGTGCGAGACACCTCTCACCTCTGAACGAGCTGGGTCCAGGAGGAGAGCAGGGACCAGCTCTGCATTGCTGCAGATACATAAGTCTCCTGGATAACTGTGCTCCTCAGGCAGCACCAGATATTTCTCAGCACTCACCCCAGCACCATCAGGACACAGCAACAGGATGTACCTACTCTAACCTGTGCCTTTGGGTCTGGCTGCCCAACGCATGCTTTTCTTCCCAAACGAGAGCAATCCATGTGAAAAACAAAACACCTGGTGCTCTGCTGTAGTCCCAGCACATACCACGAAGGAGGCACCTCTGGGGCTGTCAGCACTGCAGCTGTTAGCCACAGACCCCCAAGTACTAGGAAGTTCAAAGGTTACCTTCATGATCTGCAAAGTTGTGGGCAGTGAGCAGGGGATAAGGGAAAATGGGAACTGTGCAGACAATACCAAAGACCCTGAAAAATCAAAGTCAATTAAGAGCTACCATTTCTCAGTTCCCCCTCCCTGTTGCTGGGGGGCCCTCCTTGTAGCTATGACAGCAGACCCTTCTGAACAGAGGAAATGCTTCTCTCTGACCACCCTGACCCCAGCTAAGCCAGCTGGGGAGGGGGAACCCACAGGAACTGGGTGCTCCAGGTGGGACCCCACAGCTGCCACACTGACAGGTGGGGAGAGGAACGCAGGCAATCCCTGCTGGCCCTGGGCAGCTCAGCACCAGCCAGCTATTAAAAACAGGTCTATTTCTGGATGTCCATCCAACCCCCGATTCCAGTGCAGGAGCTCCCTCATCCAGGC
>NW_010402949.1:17623-28261 GCF_000710305.1 Buceros rhinoceros silvestris | reverse complement strand
ACTTCACAAACTCGGTGTTATGGCCACAGCAAGAAGTGGGGTTCGGTTATTTGTCTGTTCGGGATTTAACAAAGTGAGTTTTGCTGCTGTTCAAGCCATCACGTAACATGAAGGGAACTACACTTGCACAGCAGTACCTTATCCACTAACACAGGTTTTTTCATCTCTGTCCTCCAGTCCTCAATAAATACAACTTCAGATATGACACTTGCCAGCCCCCCCTTCTGCATTACAGAAGTCCCTGACCTGTTTACTTACAAAGCACAAGACAACAGACCTACTCCCCAAATTTGCACAGACTGTCTCTGCAGTCAGGAAGGGTTTGCATGGACACAGCTCTCTGGCTGCAAGAATACGTACATAACCAGAAAAACATTAAACTTGCAGCTAAGGCAGGGGTCCTTGTAAAAGAACAGACAAATAACCAAACCCCTTAACATAAGGATTTAGGAGAAAAGGATCTATTGTTTGCAAACCAGAAAAACAACATTCTGAAAAACCATGACATTTCCCTGTTTTCTGCAGCATAAGCAGAGTTTCAAGTCTCCTCATCAAACTCTGCAAGAAATACTCTTTATTACTTCGCCACGTTATTAGATTTGGGGGGGGGCTGAATTACATGGACTATTCCACACACAACATCTTGTTCGCAGGTACGAATTTTATAAAACTTCAGTGCAGTCTACTGCCATATGGAGGTAAACTCTTGCAAACCAAACACAATGGTACTACTAGGATGTAGAAGAATCATCACTCCATGTGATACAAGAGAAACTCTTAAAAAGCTCTACAGGGAGAATAATCAGTCTTTGTAAATGTTTCTCTGTAGAGGTTTGGAATTGCCTTGTTTCCTTTCAAGCACCCCAAAACTCTAGAGGGGAAGCAGTTGTTTCCTGCATACCAAAATGCTTTGTCATTTACCCAAAAAAACTGCCTGAAATAGCTGCCAGTGTTTGTTTCCCCCTCTTCTTCAAATAAAGATGTAAAGATGTAAAAATAGTTGGTCTGTCTTCTCCATCCTCTCATTCACCTTTGATGCTCATCAATCCACTTTCAGCAGACAGCTCTCCCCTAGGCAGCAGAAGGGGAGGTTGTCTTGAATTTCCAATTCACATTCCAACGGTGAAGTCGCTCTCTCCTCCCCCAACTGCATTTAGCAGGATATGTTTATGGGTTTTTCCGGGAATGCTGAATAGTCTCTTTAAGGAGTGGCTTGGCCCACAAGGACACAAATGCCACTAGCAGGAAACTTGTGTTGCAGGAACTGTGTCATAGGATCTCCAACATGGTATTGCGGGTTCATGCAAGGAGGACATTTGAGAAACTGCTCAGAGAAGTGGGACAGTTGATCTCTTCTCAGAAATCACTGATCTCCAAGAGTGGTGCATTAGCAGATACAAACTGTTTTTTGAGGAAATCAAAAACATGATGAAAAATGGTAGTAAAAGTGTTTCCTAATTCCCAAGGGCACCTTCTGCACAACCTATCCTCACAGAGGGGGGAGACGCTGCCTCTCCACATGGCAGCCCTACGTTACCAGATCCTTATTTTGTTCTCACTACTGGTTTTCACTGTTGATACTAGGTACGCTCACCCATGGTACCACACCTTTGCTAGTACCATGCAGCAAAGCAGATACAAACCTTGGAGCTTCAGAACTCTGAAGAAAATGGAGTAACCAGGTACCTACTGATGTCAGGATACACCATGAAGCCTCCAGGTGCCACTTTTCCTCAAAACTGAGATCTCACCTGAAGTACTCTGCTTTTTATTCCTCTGCTCTTTCTCTATATTTCACTGTATGCAATGCTTATCAGCTGCACCCATCCCTCATGGTAAAATAATACAACCACAGCATCTGAGCAGCAGGCAGCCACTTGGCTATACAAGCATGCAAATTTCTTGGCAGAGCCTGAATTCTAGCAAACAGCTTTACTAGCACAGAAAGGAATTGTAAAAAAATCTATAAACTGAGATTTTCCAACAGTTACCAGGAATTGCTAGCTGACATCTTGGGACAAGGACAAATACAGCAGCACTTCTTGTGGTGGCCACATATAGCACCATTACAGAGGCTCGGGTGACTTCAGCATGCTAATGCTGATAACGAGCTTGTGGCAGTGCAGATGATCACACATGGATGAACACTCAATTATTCACCCTGTGGTTAACACGCAGTGAAAACGAAGACTATAGCCATGCAGGCCACCGTGACTTTCATCTCATAATGCACCATTAAATCTCCATCAAATAATGACAGCTTTGTCCCAAGGGCTGGGGCTGAGGAGGGGGTGGCCCATGTCATTTTACAGAGCCCATGAAAACCCAGCTCAGGCCCTTGCCCACTGATGTGGGGACACCACCAGCTGCCCTATGCAGGACCTGAAGTAGTGACTTCAAGATGAAAACATTCCTACTCCATTCCTTGCCCCCAGTATCTTCCCAGCCTTACAGACCAGATGCAGTTACTGTAGTTCTGCAGCCTCAGTTACAAAGAAATCCCCCCCACAAAATTCTGTAAATTTTTTTTTAAGACCTACTTTCATGGATTGGCATTTTTATCACACAGATGTGAAACATTAAGTGTAGAAAACTTTTTGTAATGGAAGAAAACTATTTCTAGTATTCTTGCCACAACCTGTGAAACTACATTTAAAAATCAGTTCAAGGAAACTTGTGGTTAAACATACCATCAGCAACAGCTCTGCTTCCTTGTAACTATGCGTCCTTAGAAAAAATGGTATTTTCAAGGTTTCTTATGTGTCTAAATAGGCAGATACATTCTTTGGAGATTTTTCTTTGGAACTGAAACAGGGAAACAACTTAATTACCACTGAAAACAAGCTGAACCTAAAATCAAAGTTAGATGCCCAAACACTCAGGCACTTTGTAAAATGTACTTTTTAATCTGTCTCCATATTTAAGCACCTGTACAAACTGAAGATATACCATCTCTACAGTGTTAATACTATACCTGTGGGCTATATTCTTAAATAAATAAATAAATAGATTCTTACTGTAGCGAAATCACCAACCTGAAGACTGTCCTCACCAAAACGAAAAGTTCAAATACTACTAATAAATGAATTATTTTTTAAAAATAGCACTGAAAAGAATCTTTTCACTTCTTCAAGAGTAGATTCTTTAATTTACTAGAATGTAGTTTTCTAAAACCACAATAATATTAAAACAAAAAAAAGACAAAACATTCCATGGATATTCTTCCTAGCTCAATTCCTTTAGAGTTGGTGCAAGCCATCCTTCAAAATTCTCTAAGCTTTGCCATAAATGTATTTTGGGAGCTAGCAGAAGTGTTACACTACTAATTCACCTAACTTCTGGGCGTAATTGCTGCTCCTCAACTGTGCACTAAATAAAAAGTGGAAACAGTTTCCATTTGGTAGGCTGCTCTCCTCCTGCTGTAGAAATTTACTCAGGCACAACCCTGAACTGTGATATTTGGAACCTAATTCTGTCATTCAGGCTGTTGTTTTTTTGTGACCCATGAAAATGGAGGTGCTTACAGCAACCCCTATTTCAGCATAGTATTTGACAGGGACAAAGTGATACATGACAAAACAAGATTAGCGGTTCCAGCTTCTTGTCTCCGTCACTTCTGCAGCTAAACCAATTTAAGATGAAAGCTTTCATGAAGAGTTTACCACCAGTCCTGCCCAGCTCAGTCCCAGGAGCTTCGAGGGGCAAGCATGGATGGAGACTTACACGCTTCCACTCATTAGGGCATCATCTATATGGGAAGAGATTTTCTAGTCATACACACACAACACAGTGACACACAAAACCTGCTTTGCTTTTCTTCCACTTAAACCCCTTCCCAGATGACATAAGCTAAATTGACCCTTTTGAAACTGAGATGTAAAAGCTCACATGCGAGCTCATGTTATGACAAGAGCTAAGCCTGGACCATATTGGAGAAGGGATGTAATCTGGCTGACCCGGGTGCTGCAAAGCAGAGCCTGCCCAAGAATTTCTAAATTTTTAAACTTTAAAATAAAGGATAAAAATGAGCACTGCAACATCAGTTACCACTGGAGAGTAAGACAATTGCTATACCCAGTTTTAGAAATTAGTAATTTAGACTATAAACACAGGACACAGCAACATTTCTGAAGAACAACTACACTGAACCCCAGTTTTCTACCTGAACCTTGACACCCTTTTTGAAGACAGAAAGGTGCCTGTCCCCCAGCTTGAAGCAGGATCTCAGATTTCTTAGCAATGAAGACAGAATTGTGGCTACTACCATTAATAACAATTAAAAAAAAAATCTTTAGCTATACAGTGAAAAAATCTGAGCTCCTCAAGTTCTGCTGGGCTTCCGATTGAGACCATCTGCACATCTGCAATGTGGAAAACCAAAAACAAATATAAAAGGGACACAGGAGTCATATGCATGACAATCCAAACCAGAATCAGCAGCCTCCCCTCCTTAGCTTCAGAATGAAAAGGAAAAGAAAGAATTCGGCATGTGCATAAATACATTTTATATTTGCTGATGAACAGTTCACAGATTTGAAGACACTTAAGTAATAATATTGTCGCAATGGTTGTAGAACAAATTTGAGACTAAACAGATAAAAAAACCTACATGCCTGCAAAGGAGCCAGCAGCAACCATTTAGGGAACGGATTCCTTAGAACTGAGCATTCATAATCCAGTGCCTACTGTGCATTCACTCCCTTCAATGGCTATGGTAATTAGGTTGTCTCATGTTATTGTGACCTACAATCTATCTATGGGGACACTCCAGGGGAGCTCTGGGTCCTAAATCTACTAATTTCACATTTAGAAAGACCCAGGCATTACAACAATGCCGAATTGATATGCAGAACATTCAGATAATTTTAAACACTTGAATCATTGTCCTCAGATGTAAAAAGATCAGGGCTTCCTTCAAGCACACATTGTGCAAATGCACTGGGTGTGTCACATTACACTGAAGGGATGTTTGCTGGAATGCAACAGGGCCATGGAAGTAGTAGTTGATTAAGTGGAAAATAAAAAGCCTTGGGCACAATGACCTTTATAAACCATGCACAAAATTTAAGCTGAGATTTACAGCAAACTTTTCTGGGCAGTTTTTTTCTGTGCTGATAGAAAACAAGGTAATGAACCAGACTATGCAGTTAGTTTCTTCCGTAAGTTACAACCTTCTTAGGAAATTTTGCTCAATGATCTAGTTTGTGGCTTTAACAATGTAGCACCCCTTGATTCAATCCTATTAAACAGTCCAGACAAAGCTAGAGTCTACTAATACCACCATGTTAAACAGTTCCTCAGTGCCTTAGTATTTGCAGTCCCGGATGACTTCATAGCATGGTCTCACCACTACTCATGTATTACAGCAGAATGGGTAAGCATACAGAAAATCTGAGAACAAATTTCCAGTTTAGAGCAGAACTTCAACCCAGATCAGCCAAATAACCTACAATCTAAATCTGTATAAGAGATTATGGAGATCTTTTTACCATCTCCTTCACTCAAATGTAACCGAAGTGCCATTTCTTAGAGACAAATCATTACAAGCAAGTATTTCCTACAAATTTCTGGACATTGACAGATGAACTCTGAAGAGCCTTGTAGCAGCTGCTCTCTAGATCATCGCTAACCCCACCTTCCCAGCCCCTCACCACCAGCTTAAGGGACTGCAAGCGGCATGGGGACTTGAGAAGGAAGGCAGAAGTACGCATTTCCCTTCTGCCCTGCCAGAGAATGGAAAGAAAGGAGGGCAGACACCTAGAGAGAGAAATGTCAAACTGCTTCAGCAAGATTTGCCAGATCTTCCAAAGCCCTTATTAATGCAATAAATTCATTTTTAGGATGGTTAAGAAAAATTCTGATCACTGCCATAGTGAATGCTTAAAATTACATCCTATGAGATAGATTGAATACAAAGTATTACATGTTCTCCTCTGGGAAAACTGAATGTATTTATCTTTTTAATTGAATCTAGCCTTATAAAATGATCCTGTTAAGTAGATTAGAAATCTTATGTACTGGGCCCCCATGTGGTTTGCCTTTAATATATGTGCATTCAATTACTCTTTCTGAAAAGCAGGAATTGCTCATTGCATCGCTGATACTATATTTATTCAGGATTTAGGCCTATTTTAAGATTAGACCTGGCTTAATTGTACCAAACTATCAGACTACTGAAACTCATTACCATGTATCTGCCCGATAGCTGCATTCTGCAAATCTATGAAGAAGAAAAAGAGAATACTTCGTTTTGCTACTGCTGGAATAAAATTAGAGGATGTCTGGGGAGTCTGAATAGCAGTTTTATCCAGATGCTCCAGTAAAGTATTTATTTTTTGATGGAAAAAGTTAAAACATGAAAACTAAAACATGAATCATGTTTTCATGAAACATGAAAAAAAATGTACAACAGAGGGAAAAAATCTGTGTTACATCTGCCTACATAATTCACAGGGGAAAATTAACTGTAATAGCAAGAAGGCATTGCAAGAGTCCATGTTACGGACTAGGAGCTCACAGCAATTGCTGCACACAACATGCATTAGGAAGAGATGAATAGTCAGTCACTCCTATTGTTTCCTTGCAAGAGATTCACTGACACCTTGACTACATCTGCAGAAGGAAGGGTTGCTCTTCTAGTGCTTAAGGCAGTTCTTCAGAGATCAGCCAGACACTGCCTATGCCAACAGTACAAAACAGACCTCTCTTCTCACCACGCAACGCCATCCTTCAGCTTCATAAGCAGTTCCTGCACAACTGCAGTGCTCCTCTCAGTTTTTGCAAGACAAGGAGGCAACTTTTTTTAAAAGACTACAGAATACGTAGTCAGAGGACTTCCAGATTTCTATTGCACTGCATTATTTCTACATTTATGCCTTAAATGACAAAAGTAAATTACATCTATATTCTTTCTTTCTAAAAAACTCATTATCAATTTTCTTCAACCATTAGCTATGTAAGCATTTGTATGGACACCTTATATTAGCCCCACCTTGCCTCTTCCTCACTCGCATTGCAATTCCTAGGGATGTTCCCATCATGGTTTTTAGGAAAGCCTTTTCTAAGCATCATGTTAAAGCTCTTGTAGAAATCCTAGCCTTGACTTTGTTCTAGGTGAAAGGTACTGCAGAAGTTCAGCACAGTTGTGTGTGTTCTAACTCTGGAGCTTTGCAGGTTATATCATTTGTCTAATGAAGCTGAAGTGTTACCTTAATTTGTCAAAAGAGATTAAAGAACTAAGACAGAAGCTGCAAGGACAAGAAAAGGTACAATTCCTTGGAAAACATTTACTTTTGTCAGTCAGTAAAAGAGTGCTGTAAATCTGCACTATATTTGCCATGGAAAAAAAAAAGTAAGAAGATCGTTACTAAGAGACTGGTTCTGTTCTCTACATGTACAAAATGAACATTACTTGTAAAATCAGTGCTTTGCATAGATAAGAGCAGGAAATTAACAACAATCACCACAGTTTTTAATAATATAGAATAAAACCCAATATAGAATACGAGCCTTAGACGCTAAAAAAACAAACAAAAAAAGGCATCCATAAATACATAGCTATAGGCATTCTGTACTTCTCTATCAAAGGTGACTAATGAAGGAAGATAGCCAGGTTCAGACCTTACGTGTGACAACTATAATACCCTTATGCATCAATTTAAAGCAGTTTCAAAAAACACCACACCCCAAGATTCCAATTTAGACTGTCTTTCTTTTTTGTTTCTCTGAGAAATTGCATAGTGTACATGCACTTAAGTTCTACAAAAAATCCAAGTAGGCATTCCTTCATTTACAGCATACAGACAGCACTATGCAGAGTACCTTAAAAATAAGACATACCCTTTTGTCCTCTAATATACAATGCCAAGGAACTTCTCAGTTTAATTACACAAATACGGCATTTTTTACAAAATGTTTGTAATATAGATCAAAGATGCAAATGTTTCTACTATTATTTGGTTTGAAAAAAGAAAACAAATAAATAGACTTTGAGGTGTAACTTTCTACCTTACACAGAACAGACAATGCCGAAGAGTCCAGAGACTCCTTTACAAGGTGGTTGTTATCAAGAAAGAAGTATTCTAAAAATGTAGAGGCCTCAAACGGTTTGTTTTGATTTTGAAATAGACAATCAGTCTGAAATTCTTGCTAGACACTGAAGTGGAGCTGAAAACCTTTGCCTTTAGGATTTATCTTATATGAAAGATAAATGTTTATTGTGGAATAGTTCTGTAAGGTATACATGAGTCATTTTTAACCACAGTATTTCCCACATAAACATGACTGTTGTGTTTATAATGAAAATTAATTCAGTTATGTAGGTAGCTCAGTTCATAAAATATCTGACAGAATGGAAGAGGTATTTGACAAGCCCTAACAGGTACTTTTTCTCTAATCTTTCAGGTAGTTTTTGCTTTTAAAAGGAAAAGCAATGAAGAGTAAATGCAGAAGGAGAAAACTGTTTGGAAACAAAATCCTTTCCCCCCAAATTTGGGTGCAGTTGCAGGGATCAGTGAGGGAAATCAGGCAGAAAAACCTGCTTACTCCTGTGATCAAATCACCACGGAGCTAAGACTGGGCCCAGTGTGCTTATTTCCATATAAATTATTTTTATATAAATTACTAATCTCATCCTTGTTTGACAAATTCTGTTTGACACAACAGAGGGTCAAGTCATACAGGTGTTCATTTCCAGGTGTTTTTGATATATCACCATTTACTAATTATCCATTCACCTCATTCAGTAAGGCTCCAGGAGTTGGAGCCAATCCCTTCCATTCCTCTGAGCTCTTTTAAAAACCAGCCCTGTATTTTCCTCTCTACACACAGGAGAAGATATTGTGGGTCTCAGAGAGTTGTAGCTTGCATAAAAGCAGTTGCCACCTGAGCCCCTCTGGATTGAAAATGAGCACAATGCAGAAACCAAGAAAAGAAAACAAATTTGAATGTGCTCCTATAGTTGCTGTACTTTAAAAGTGAACTGGATTTTTAAGGAGAAGTTTGAAGGAAAAATGGGTCCCTAACATGTCAAGACAAAAAAAGGAGTTGCTGCTAATGACCTTGACTGTCTTTTACTGCTAATTATATATATTAAAAAAAAAGAGCAGAGGAAATTCGAAGGCATGTTGATGTTTCTACTTCTTCCAAATCAAAACAGTAGCAAGCATGATGTAGGAAAGCCCCTTCAGGTTATGTACACGGAGAAAGCTATTGTCTATAGCATTCAAGCAAAGCCAAACAAACATTCTAAGTGTGTATATATATATATATTTGGAGGTTTTAAGAACCAAAGGCTATCCTACTGTGGCTGTGCCCTCACACATTACATATGCTCTGTAAAGCAGAAACCCACCTTTCATGTCAGACCCTAAAAAAATATTATAGCTGGAAGTGCAGTTGAAGAAGAAAAATTACCTCCTGATGCCCAATGTGTTTGATAATCTTGGAATGGATAATTAAACTCTTCTGCAACAGACAATCTTTTGGATGAGCTTTCAAGAAGTGATCTTTTAAGAAATTTTTTGGAAGGATGTATTTTCTGAATTCGTATCACAGAGCTACTCATTAGCAGTCATGGCTTCTAGTAAAAAGCTATTTGTCAGTTAATATCCCCAACACGTGACTTCGGGAGCTTCACAAGAATTATGCAAATTCTGATTAAATAGTCCTGGGCTCACAAGTACACACAATCTGGCAGAAAGGCTCCTGAAAAGCCGTAATAATGCAACATGTATAGACAGCGCATGCCTACCCATCCCTACTTGTATCCCGTTCTTGTGGCGTGAGCAGGAAACCATTCTTCTAACAGAAAAAAATCCTATGGTATTCTTCTGCTAAAGTCTGACGTAAAAGATGGGAAATAATCTAGAGGAGGAATTAATTTTAAATTAGAAAAGTGTAACCCTTTTGGGATGGAGGTAAAACAACAATTGGCCTTTTCAGCACCAGCTTATTGGCATGATCCCAACCTACTAATCCTGTTTCTTTACCATACCTCCAGAAAAACCTACATCCTGATTCCATAAGTGGCCTGGAAACCCACACTCTACAGTCTACAGTGACCTGACCAGATGACCAGAGACCCTTATGCATTCAAGGCTACGCCTGCCTGCCACAGCTAATACAATATCATGACCAATAATTTAATTGTACAAAGCCCAGGAAATTCAGAGAGTGACAGCTCCCATTCTCATGTGTAGCACTTAGGCATAAAAGTCAGCATCAAGGATTATATGTGCACAAGGAGATTTATTGCTGCAAACCTGCGTATCTGAATGTGGTACTAACACAGCAGCATTCTGTGCTGAACACACAAACACAAACTGTCATGTATCTAAAACACACCAGAAACGTCTCAATTTCTTGGCACAAGTGGAAAAGCAGAGAACAGCATTTCAGCTGCTGTAAATTGACTTCAGCAGCAGCAGGCCAGCCGGGATGCCATCCTCACTGCCCTCGGGTTTGCCACACCATGATGCCAGATCCCTTCTGCCTCTCCTCAGGTCTGCCAGACCCTCTGACTCTTCCATGCACTCAGGTGAACTCAGTGCAGCCTGACAAGCAAGCTGTGCAGATTTTTCAAGTTACAAACTCTGTGTCAAATTTTGCCGAAACCAGTTACCTACTTATAAAAGATCT
>NW_010402949.1:11070-17595 GCF_000710305.1 Buceros rhinoceros silvestris | reverse complement strand
CCCTTTTTCAAACTGCGACCCCCCCCCAGCACTGGCTATATAGACTTGATTTCAGTGGCATAGAAAGTGGAAAAAAAAAAAAAAAAAAAAAAGGAGGGTGGGTATGTCAAACTGTTTTGATTATTGTAGGAGATTGATTCTTTCTAATGAATACAGCCCCTGCCAAGTGCTGCATCAAAAGCAGATGGTGTGTGGTACAGACATCAAGTGATCTGCAAGTGGAGCGGGGACTACACAGATGGGAACACCTAGTATGCAGGTGTTTTGTTTTATGGTGCTAGTAAAACAGCACTTTAGCAAGCAGCTACTTCCCCCAAATCATCTTTTACTAAACACTGCTGCACTAGCTGCTTTGTGAAACACTGCTCTCCTCCCTTCCCCCACTCCCACAATCCTTTCTTAGCTCATGAAGGCTCTTATTTGCAATGGTACACAAAAGGATTAATTGTTTCAACTTTTCTGTTTTCCTATTTCCAGACAGCCTCAATCGTGTTTCTTCTGATTGACTTGTACCCCCCACTCCCACCCCCCTGCCAAAAAAAAGTAACCAAGCAATTTGGCTTGACATGAGTACAGAATCAAATTGGAATATGAAGAGACACATATTAGTTTTAAAGCATTTTCTGCACTTTAACCTCTAGACACAGCAACAGAGGAGAACATGCACTGAGCTATGAAACAACAGGTTTTAATGCCTTTACTCTTTTCCTAGATTTACCACTGACATATTCTGTGATCTCAGACAAATCATTCCATTTTTCTCAGCTTTGATAATTGTAAAACAGGCATAATGAATGCTAATACATCTTGGAATACTTTAAAAGTTTCAAAATTGAAAGAGACAGAAAAGACTGGCTCTAAGTACCAACTATTATTTTCATAGAATGCAGACTGCACTTCCAAGGGGGAAAAATAGATTGACTGCATAATCACATTTAGGACAGTGGCTTGTATATATGCGTAAAGCAGTTTCAAATGAAATGTCATATTTTAAACTACATGTGCCACAATCATATTTAATAGAAAGCCATCACAAGTCTTTTGGTGCCAAGAGTTTTTGTAATAAAAGCATTTGGGTTTGTACTAGGCTATAATGGCTCTGCAAGAGCTGTCACGATTTATCACATCAAAAGTCCATGCAAAAAGGGAGTGGTTGCCCAAAGAGGGTTTGGTAGTTCAGTGACATTAGAGGCTATGTCATTAATAACACGTATTTGTGCACTTGGGCTTTGTGGCTTAGCTTGATCATATTGCAGTACTGCCCATTCTCTCCAAGAAGCTTTTGTTGTGGCACTTCAAGGGCAGATCCACAAACACCACCACTAAATGCTCAGGAGCAGCCAAATGAGAGAGATTCAGGTCCAGGAGCCCCATCAAAGCCCCAAAGCCACTGTGACATCCAGCACTGCAGGGAGCTACTCACAGCACATCTAAGTTGAGTGTGTGAAATCATGCAGCATTCCAGGCTTAGAAGAATTGTTAAATGACGATAGGGCGACAGGGTTTTCCACTGTGAGGTTGTCCAAGATACCAGCAAAAGACTGGAGAAGTGTTCACTGACCCACGCAGATCCCAGGGATGAGACCACGTGCAAAGGTGTTTGCCTCCCAGGAACCAGCAGAGCTTAGTAACTGCTCTTTGTGAACATTTATTGGGGCAAGATCTTTCTCCATAACTTTCCGCTATCTGGTTTTAATTTTGCACAGCCCTAGTTAACAAAAAAATAAAGACATATCCTTTACTGTACTCTCTCTGTTTTCTTTTAGATGCCAAGAAACACAGGACTTTGAGTACAAATTACTGTCTTGATGAATAATTAAGCCATCCTTTACTTCCAGCAACTGCAAAACCTCTGTGTGAGTATTTTTCTAAAGCAGAAAATCGACTTCTGTTTTACAAAAGGACTTAGGCTCAACATTATTTCAGTGGGAGGTTATATTGCAAATAAAAGAAAAACTCAAAACAAAACGACACACTCTGTAGAGGGAAGAACAAGTTTTCTGCTCTCTGGAACTATACAACATACAACATCATTACATGAGTTGTATGTAGAACTGTGATCATCAATATCAAAGACTGTCTACACATTGTTTCAATTATTTCAAAATAAATCAAGGTATCGGCAAATCACATTCAACTTACCACTGTCACGTATACATGTGCCTTGAAGTTAGAAACCCAGAAACAAGGAGCTCTAGAAAGTTCTCAAGAAAGTATTTGAGTAAGAAGGCTAAGTGAAGAAGTCATAATTAAAGGCAATGTCCTGAAATAGCAAAGTGCAAATAATGAAAGGCCAAACACGGCTGTTTTTAAGCAGAGCACAAAACTGTTGAAGTCTGTCTAAAGCAGCAAAAGATGGTCAGATTTCTGGGGGAGCAGAGGAACAGAAAGCCCACATTTCTGTTGAACTGTTTCAGACTAAGGGTCTTGAACATTTTTCTAAGATATCTGACTCTGCAGGACTCCATGGTACTGAACCCACAGAATATCCATCCTATCATGTTACAATATAGGTTTTCTATCCTGTCATGTATGTTGGCACATACCATCAGCAAGAATTCACAGCAACATCAAAACAAGACCAGAGCTTTGTTGCAAGGAAGATGCATCGCTGTGAGAAACAAGAAGAGGTTGTGAGAAACAATGCAGATCTTCCATGACATGCATGCCAGATGGTAAGATCAGTAAAGGGAGAGAGAGAATCAAGCACTGGTCTTTCCTTGGGGATATTCTCAAACAAGAGGCAACATCTTAATCCCCCTGAAAGTCAAGTCAGATTTTTATCACTGATTAAGGAATCAGGGCCTTGTTTTCTATTACTAGTGGTGTCTTCTGTGCCCAGTAAAGAAAAAAAAAAATATACACCTGACCCTTACTACATAAAAAGCTGTTTTATACCACTCTAACAGTGTACACTTCATGCTCATTTATAACATTGCAATCCTGAAATAGTGACTAGACAGAAGAGTCAGGCTCAGGAGAATGTGTTTTTCCAAGAGGAACATATTTTGATGAGAGTCAACTCTCATTTCTTTGTATTTTAACAAGCTGCTTCTTTTCAGCTAGCTCTGGGTTTTCCTTTCACACAGTGATAAACTGGTGGTTCCAAGGTTAACTGCCAACCTTGGATCATCAGCAGTCTTGCAATGAAGGTGCTCATTGCAGAATACAAATGAAATTCATAGCTGGCAAACATACACCAGACTGACTGAGAAGCCAGATCTGGGCGTACGACATATGGCAATACTTTGGCAGCACTGCTGCTGTGTATTGATGTTTTCTTTCACATTTTTGCTGAGTTTGTTTTAAAGCTAACAACCTTTTTAGTACAACACCCTAAAGCACTGAGGTCAGTGAAAAAAAACACTTCGCAAGGTGGCTTGTCAAAGAAAGGTTAAGTATGTAACGTATTCAGCACACAGATGCATTTAGGAAGAGCACCAGAGACAGGTTTAGGACAACCTCCTGTGAACAAGTCTCTGTGGGACAACTCTACTTAACCAACTCTACACTGGGACAACTCTATGCAGGCCAGCAGATTCTGCCAGTCCTCTCTGGGACGGGGCACCATGCCAGGTCTAGGACAACTCACTTCAGCCAACCCAACACACTGAGCTAAACTATCCTAGACCCATTTTTGCTCATGTATATGTGGTGAAATTTGGAATTGTTAAAAAAATGCAATAGTAAAACATCAAAAAACATTTTATTAAATTGATAATTTTGAGCTATGGCATGCAAGTATTCTATGGGACTTCCACTGCCATAATCAGACATAATCTTTGAAAAATACACCCTTCTGCTTTGTGGTATTTCTTCAATTTGACTGGAGGACTATGGCCTGAAACGATCTGCTCATAATAGGCTTCTCTGCACTTCTGCACCTTTTGGAAGCTATCGATGAATTTGCAAATGGTCAGGTGGCATATTCCCAGTTCAGCTTGGAGGCAACAATGAGCAGCTTTGGAATAGTTGTTAGTGTGATTCGCAGTGCTCTGTGTTCTGTCAAACAGGTTCTCATTGGTGGCAGAAACAGAAGAGTTCATCTACTGTGTCCTCTCCTACCTGGATGACTAATGCAGCTGTCTTTGAACCAGTTGAGATGAGGTTGAAGCTCTCTGGGCAGATACTCCTCCAGAGTACAAACATATTCCCCCAAGTCCAGTTCAGGCACAAATTGCAGAATCACAGAATCATTTTGGTTGGAAGAGACTTTTAAGGTCATTACGTCCAACCATTCACCCTGCACTGCCAGGGTCCCTAAACCATGACTCTCAGTACCACATCTACACATCTTTTAAACACTTCCAGGGATGGGGACTCCATCTCCTCCCTGGGCAACCTGTTCAAATGCTTTACCACCCTTTCTGTAAAGAAATTTTTTCGAATATCCAACCTAAACCTCCCCTGGCACAACTTGAGGCTTGTTACTTGGGAGAAGAGACCAACCCCAGCCTCGCTATAACCTCCTTCCAGGTAGTTGTAGGGAGTGATGAGGTCACCCCTGAGTCTCCTTTTCTCCAGACTAAACAACCCCAGATCCCTCAGCTGCTCCTCATAGGACTTGTTCTCTAAACCCTTCACCAGCTTCATTGCTTTTCTCTGGACACGTTCCAGCACTTCAATGTCCTTCTTGAAGTGACAGGCCCAAAACCGGACACAGTATTGTCACTGGTGTGACCTCACCAGCATTGAGTACAGGGGGATGATCTCCTCCCTAATCCTGCTGGCCACACTATTTCTAATACAAGCCAGGATGCTGTTGGCCTTCTTGGCCAGCCAGGCATACTGCTGGCTCATATTCAATCGGCTATCAACCAACACCTCCAAGTTCTTTTTTAACAGGCAGCTTGCCAACCACTCTTCCCCAAGTCTATAATGTTGCAGGGGGCTGTTCTGATCCAAGTGCACAACCTGACACTTGGTCTTGTTGAATTTCACACAATGGGCCTTGGCCCATCGATCCAGCCTGTCCAGATCTCTCTGTAGAGTCTCCTGATCTTCAAGCAGATCGACATACCTGCCTAACTTGGTGTCATCTGCAAACTTACTGAGGGTAACCTCCATTCCCTCATCCAGATCATTGATAAAGATGTTAAAGAGAACAAAGCCCCAATACCGAGCCCTGGGGAACACCACTTGTGACCAGCCACCAAATGCTAAGGCCACGAGCATTTTGGCCTTAAGGGCAAACTCTGTGCTCATGTAGAATTCTTGAAAAGCACCTATCAATGCCAAATGCTTCATTATATTCAGAGCTTGGTGGAAGAAGCAGCCTTTTAGAGCTGCTTTGGGGAAATATTCCTTTATGGCATTCATGACAGCCATTTCATAGTTGCAGTGAACAGACAGTGTCTTAACAAAATAAAAAAAAGAGTCCTATGTCGTACACTCTTTGTCTAGCAGATGGGTCTACAGCACCAGATGCAAGTCCATGTACTTCTTTGCCGTTCACATAGACTTGGGCAAAGAACTTGGGGACTATTGCAAATGTGCCACGTTTGTACCAGGTATTGGACATTTGTGGACTTTGCAGCCAACTTGTTTTGCCAAATATAAGAATCCTTCTGGATTCCTCTTTGATATAACCAAGCAAGAATGACTTGTGCATGCCTGGTCTTGGTGAACAGGTCTTGTATTCCTCACATAATACAAGGTCATCTAGTTTTACTGAGTCCAAAGGTAATGCATTTAATTGATTTTGCCTTTGCCATATTGTTTTCGTAAAGCTTCTGTCCTCAAAATTATGGCATGAACCACTGAGCTCAAGTTGGACTTGTACAAATTAATAACTTCAGTTGTACCCTCCACAGTTTCTTCAGCTCCCCACTTTATCTCTGTCACAAATCCTGCCACTTCAACATTCGCTGCCAAAGGAAAATAGGAATGTTGATTTATCTTCTTGATCACCTCTCCATTCCTGGTATGAAATCTGGTCCTGCATTGTCTCATCTGTTCACAACATCAAAGTTTAACAGAAGCATCACCTTCACTGAGGCTTTTAAATACATAATGGTATCCATCACAAGAGAACTTCTCCTTTCCTGTCTGGCTTCAAACTGTCACAGTCATCTTAGAAGCAGCAGCCAAGCAGTATGATTTTTGCAAGGAAACTGTGTACATATAAGGGAGTTAAAGTATAAGAAAAAATTAGTCACACAATTTGTAACATGTGCCAGCCTATTAATCACACAGCTTCATTGTGCTCAGCCATCAGAAGTGTCCACCTTCCTCTGCAACTGTTTTCAAACTTATTAATAAAGTAGTATTTAAATTAGCAATGAGACAAAGGCATCTAAAATTAAACATGAAATACAAAAAATTCACTATGAGATAAAGGCAACTAAATCAAATGTGAAATAAAAAAATTAAAATTGTGGCCAGCATACACACAGCCAGCTAACATGCAGGTGGGATTCAAGGTGGGTGAGGAGAACTATAGGAGGGTCAGGGAGCAGGCAGCTGCTTCACTGGCTCCTGCCGAGCCCCGGCAGCCGCCTCAGTGCTGGTGCTGCTGTGTGTGTT
>NW_010402949.1:10117-11030 GCF_000710305.1 Buceros rhinoceros silvestris | reverse complement strand
GGGGGCCGGGCGGGTCTTCCCTGGCCCCCTGCCGAGCCCCGGCAGCCGCTTCAGTGCTGGTACTGCTGTGTATGTTGTGCAGAAGGAGAAGCAGCAGCCTGGCAGTGGGGACTGCTGGCTGCCTGCTGCTTGCTCTGCCTGCGCACACCCTCCTCCACCTGCTAATGTAACCTCTGCTGGAGGGAGGCATGGCAGGAAGAAGCCTGCAGGTGGTCATCCCCGACCCTCCTCCACCCACCCACCCCCCACCATGAGAGACCCACATAGAGTGGGCCATGCAGAATCAGCCCATTCTGCCACAGACAGGCCAGTATCTATCTCACTACTCTAAAACAACGGGAGGGTTTGGATCCACAGCTGAGCTTTGTGACAGTTCTCGATTATCTGAGTGCTCAGATAATAAAACCAAAGAGCAACAACAGTACAAACAGTCCTCCAGAGTTTGAATGAGTTAAAATTTTCCTCATAGCTGTCCTGCTTTCCCTCCTCCCCTGCCAGTCCTTGGAGAAAAAAAAAAGGGGTGGGGTGGGGCGTGAGAGGGTGTGAAAGAGTTTCAAAACAACTTAAGTTCACATCTCAGTTCAAAGATTTAGGTCACTGCTTATAACTCTCTCAACTGTTCTTTGATTTTAAATACATAAATATTTTCAAATAAGGCCACTTAGTGCAAGCCTCTGCTTAAAAGATGGGAGTAACAGTTTGTGAAACTAGCTGTGCTGTGAACAAAGTGCTATACATCTTGCTGTTTATCTCAAAGTTATGCTGAATGTCACCATCAAAGTTATTTGCCCCATGCTTAGTTGAATATTATTTCCCAGTGTGGTACTGAAAGTTTACTACCAGTGTTAATGGAGCAGGGCACAGAAGACAGCCCTAACAGAAGCACTGCATTGTTCTAGTCCACCAGCTGATG
>NW_010402949.1:0-10025 GCF_000710305.1 Buceros rhinoceros silvestris | reverse complement strand
TGACTTTGTTCCTACAATATCAATTAATAGCGTAGCTTCTACGTTTTCAATAACACTAATGACAAAACAGCTAGATTCCCTTGGAGGACCAGATTCAGGACTAAAATTTCTGGAGTTTGTTTGCCTAACCCCCACCCTTGCCTTTATTCCTGCAATTGGAGGGGAGAGTAGATGGGAATGGTGAGAAGTGATGTTGCTATCTTCCCACTTGGCTTAGCTTCCAGCTTCAGCCATGAAAAAAAATGTCAGCTTTTTGATGTTCATGTAGACATGAAATGTCATTCAGATTTAGAATATTATTTTAAAGTGACCAAATGCAAAATGCAATTTCAGAAATAGAAATTGAAAGTTTGTACCCAAAGCAAGTCCTGGCCCTGCTAAGCCAACAAGTGACTGGCGAAGAGATTCAGAGGTAGAGTCCTGTGCGGGATGAAGCTTGGTAATCAGCTGAGCAATGAGTCATCTAAGCAGGAAAAGAGAAAGCTAAAGCACAGATAAGGTTCTTTATCAAAAAAGGCTGGCTGGTAGGAGTTTTTGGCCTTGACTGAAAGCCCTGGCAATTTACTGATCATGAGTTTGTAAATATTCTCAAAATAAAATACTTCAGCAAACAAGAAAAGATTCTGAAGGTAGTTTTCATCTATTCAAAGGGAAAAAAACAACAACAACCGAAAAAAAAAACCAAAACCCAAAACAAAACCAAAAAAACCCGAAAACCCAAGAACAACAAAACCATTGACTTTAGCAAGTTCCAGAAAAGAAGGAATTATTACACAGAAGAAAGCAAAGTCTTTAGGAAGGTCAATAACATTGTTCTTAATACTTTTTATTTTCTAGGGGCTTATTTTTATCCTCATTAAGTGTGCTTTTGTATATAAAAACCCAAGCCAATAACATGTAACATACAGTGTTAATAACAAAACTTCCTCCAGTTGGTACCAGCCAACACTGGGATGCAGCTTTACTGTCGGGCAGTTTTGCTCTCCTTTCCCAACTGTTCACAATGTGCCTGCTAATACACTAAATAGTGTGCCCTGAATGTGTGCGGTCCAGCCTCCCTGGGCTCAGCTGGCATCGCATCAGCTTTCCAAACTACTTCTCCACTGTCACTGTACAAGCAAATGATTCTGTCCACTTCCAATGAGAAGCCAGAAAAGTGAACTCAGATTACAACCCCTTTAGCAGCTGTTTAAATTCACTTATTTCCTTACCTGCAAGTGATGTCTAACTCACAGGAGGCAGGAATAGTGGATGTGTATAGAGGCATGAGATACAAGCCATGATACAGGCTTGAGCCCAACTAAAGCTGTTTATGCAAGCACACCCCACGATTTGCCAGACAGTTGAATTAGATCACCCATTAGTAAGTCCACTGATATCCAGGGACAGTTAAGTTTTCGGTGTGAATTCCAGGTAAGCGATTGTTAAGCAGAGAGCCTCCTGATGAAGTTCAGCCATTTAATAAGCATGCTGGGCACATGTCTATCACATGAAGTTTAGTCTATTAGTCTTATAGGCTAATTTAAAGGAAGTTTAAACAAGAAAGTAGATAAGGTCCACTTCATGACTCAGACTGCACCCACAGGAGAGAAAAAAAAAAAAGAATCCAAGTCATAGGAGCAGACTCTGACTTTAGCCCCAAGAAAGCTCAGGAGTGCTGAGTATATGGAAATAGAAATTTGCATGAGAGTACTTCGGTCTATCACAGTTTCTTATAATATCTGAAGAAAACAGATTTTGCATGTTTCAAGCTCCATACTAAGTGCTTTAGTCAACACATGTCCCCAGAGGGGATGGTAAGACAGGACTTTTGATAGAGAAAGGGTGCAAGGAGGCACAGAGCCAAGGGAGAAGGTGTCGGGCGATCTTGTAACATGCAGCTAGACCATGAAGGTCCACTCCCATAAGGAGTGATGAAGTGCAGTAGGATTCAGAAAGCTCCTAAAAAGTAGGAAGACGAGCAAAAGCAGCTTTGGAAAGTCTAGGAGTATAGGACAGACCCAGAAATGCACTGATCTGGTATACATCTTTCAAAAGGCGCTTTATGAGAGCTATGATTTAAAAAATGCCTCTTAAAATGTAGAGGTTTTAAGCCAACCTTGTGATTTGAAAGTCTGAGTCACATACTCCAAGTGCCAGGAGTTGGCAACGTTTCATGTGTAGACATTAAACAAACACACAAGTCTTGCAAAACTCCTCTACTTTCCAAATATGAATGATATAAACAACTAAAATAATTAAAAAGGACCTGGGCTAGAGACTAATTTTCACAAGGGTATAGAAAAAAACATTGTATTATTAAGCAAATTGTATTTCAGTTTGCTTAACCACCATAAAATTTCATTTATGCAACAATGATTCATCATTGCATTCTTAATTTTGTATTAAGATCAAAGGAAAAAAGAGACTCTAGTCTTACTAGTAAAAGAAATATGCTTCTGCCTGCAAAGATCTATCACTAAGCACCACCCTACAGAATAAGTTATTTTGTTTTGTTTTCATTGCTTCTTCCACATAAGGAGCAGAATTTAAGAGATTACTCCTTGTTTACAATAAGCTAGAGCAGAACATAAAACATTCAAAAATTGAAGTGTGTCCTTTTTCCTTCCTCGGATATACATACACAAAACTGTGAGAGGGAGAAACATGTACCCTATTGCTACCTATAGAAAGAACTGTGAAAAAGGATTAATTGTTAATGAGGATAAAATTGAAAAGGCAACACCTGCTCAAAAAGAATGCCCTTGTGACACTTACTGCTACAGAAATATATGATGGGAGTAAGTTAAGATAGATAATGGCTAGTTATGGGATGCATGAAAAACTGATTATACCTTGTTCCAAACCACTGGTTTTCAGTACTGTTGGCAGCTTAGTAAGTCTTGAAAGACAATAAAAACACCACTGAAAGAAACTGACAGTTAGAGTTATCACAGAATGTTGTGTCCGGAAATAACAGATGCCTTTATAAAAATAAAGTGTTTTGCTAAGCATTGTCTGAAAAGTTTTTGTGGCCAAATGGAGCTTGATCTTTATTAAACAGTTGAGCAACAGAGGTCCTTCTTACTCAATTGAACACTCATTCCAACCTACATTTATTTTAAAGGCCTAAAAAGAAGTGATTTTGCTGCAAGCTGAGTACGTGAAATGGAAAGAGTTTATTCATATAAAGGCAGGAGTCATAAATGAAGCAATGATTTTACCATAAAAAGCATTCGCTGCTAAACAAGGAGTTACTGTGGAACACAAAGTCCAGACTAGCTGGTTTAAGAAAATGGGCCTTTGATTTGAAAACCATTTCTGCACAACATTTATGGAAGGACACTTTGCTCTTGTTTTGATTTGCAGTCACTGGTCCTCATGTCCATGAGGACAGCGTCCCTCTATCAGGCACAGCACATCCACCAATAATTCTTCGACAACAGATGAAGAAAAAATCTGATTTTATTTGGCAGGGAAGCCATGGACTTTTCAATTATTCCTTTTATTTATACACTAGACCTCTCTATTAAAAATATCACAGTTTCTCCTTTCTAAGCACTGACACGCTCTTCATACAAACACTGACGTGTTTTGTTGATAATGTAACTAAGTAGCTGCCTTCAAAGCCAAGAAGCATATTACTTTTAATGTCCAAGCCAAGCGTCAAACTAAGTGCCTGATTTAACTGAAACCCCTCATACTACAGCTGAACCGTCGTCTTTACTTCTGAGATGGCTGGTGCATGAGACAACCAACCAGGCTAAGCTTGTGGAGGGGAAGTGGGTGCCTGAAGCAGGTGTCTGCGAAGTACCACTGGACCCGTGACACAGTCTAGGAGTAAGGTACCTCTCCCTGAGAGACCAGCCTTGACTGCCATGACACATGCCTGTGGCCACGCACAGCCCCTTTAGCTCACAGCCATGGCTCTCCCTCAAAGATTTAGGTGCTCCTCCAACTTCCCACCACACAAACTGAAAAGAGACCCCTGGGCATTTTTTAAGGCCGCAAAGTCCTCTCATCTGTCAGATCTTATCACCTCTGTTTTCCCCGCAGGGCCCTTGTCACAGAGGGGGGGACATATGGGTGTGCTTGCCCCATGGGAGAGCTGGGCCGTGCACAGCTGTAGACATGCAGAAATCAGCACAATCGCATTTGGGTACAAACCAAAGAGAAACTCTATAGATGATCCAAAACAATACCAGATAGAGACTGAGATGCATTTTGGAGACTTTAATTAGCATAATTTAATTATGCATGCAACACCTAATAAGCACATAAAGGAAATAACCAGGCACTGCCATAACAGGAAACACACCAGAGTCCCGCCTAAATTGGTGCTGGCTGGGAAGTGAGCTATTGTCAGGAGCCCAGCACTTTAGATGTTCTGATATTGCCAACTACCTTGAGCAAGTAGGGCATATCATCAAAGAAACAAATAAACAAGGAGACAGGTTTGCTTATTTCAAGGGAAGCAGCTCAGAAATGGTCTAAATCCTAAAAGTGCACATCATACAATACACCATTCGTTCCACTGAAGTGGAGAGAGATAGTAACATGTCAAGTTAACGGATAGCTTCTTTTATAAATATGTATGAACACACAAACAACACAGATCTGTCCAGACGCACCTGTTTTAAATATGACTGGGGATATGCATGCCTTTCTAAAGGTGGTGTAACTTAATTCACACAGGGTACATCTTCATCTTCGTTTTCACTTCTTATAGCCTTCTGTCAAACTACTACATAGCATAAAGATCGCAAATTTGCCTTGACATTTGTAGGATTTTAAAAAAAAAAAAAGTCTGGAGAATGGAACTGAGAATCATTTTACTGTCAGTTTGTATAGTCACAATTTATGAATGGTACTGGATTTGGGTTGGTCCCATCTTCTGGTCAAATTAGAAGGACTTGTCCTTCATAATTTTCCAGGCAGCACTGGCATTCTTCAACTGCACTGGACATGCTCTGTTCTAGGAAAGCACTTTCAAAAACATTTCCATTCCTGATAGTGTAGTTACAGTTCCCTGATCCCAGCCATCCTGGAAACTCATGTGTGTGGCAGCAAGCAGCTCCATCTGGCTTTGAGCCGAAACCCTTGGGCAACCTGCCCACACCAGTTCCTCTTCCCTCTAGCTCCTTGGGAACTGACCTATTTCCCTTCACTGACATGACATGGCTGAGAGACTACAAAACTTCCCACTGCAACAATCTGAGCCCCCCCACCCCCCCAAAAGAAAGTAGTTAAACACGTCTTTAGGAGAAGGTACAGGTAGCACACCACTAACTAGATACTTGCTAAAACTCCTCTATCATTTAACTTGTAATACCCCGTCTCATGGTCCTTTTTTTCCTGTTCTGACTGTGTGTCTGCATGCTAGAGAAATACATTGTTTCATATTTTGTGTACAATTAAGTAAAAAATTAAACACCAATGCGCAAACATATCTCAGCAAATAAAACCATAAAACTATCAATATTCAGTATGAGCCATTGTGGATCTGTGAATTTCTAGATAGAAACAAAGTGGCAAAAATGAAAATTTTGCCTCCTGAGAGCTGGTGTTGCTCACTGGTAGTCAGCAGAACAGGCATCTTTTACCATTTAGAGATCATGCCGGTTTCATCATTTGGATCTGAACAGTTACTGTGCAGACTACTGGTCATGCAGGGAAATCCAGATGTAGATATTTATTTCTTTCATGTTCTCAATGTGAAATAGCAAGGCTCAGTATATCAGAGCTGCATACAGAAGGCTCATTATGTAAGCCTCAACTATAATACTAAACTGAATACAATGATAATATAATTCAAGCAATCTAATTGCTACTGTGCAGGAAACTCATTTTCTAACAATACACAGCAAAAGCTGTCTCAATCACAAAACAAAAATCCACCCCTTACAATTTTCTTTCATTTTCCATTTTATAAAAATGGTCTTAACTCCTCCTTACAGACATCAGCACTTAACTAGTCAATCAGTCACCAGAAACAATCCCCACACCTGCTGTCTCCATTATTATTCCTTAAATAAAAACCTCAGTACATGAAAACATGTACTGACTAGAATCCACCAGGAACACATTAAAAAAAATAAACCAAAAAAAGTATTCTCCTGACTAAAATGAAATACCTTTTGAAAACAGTCAAAGGAGAAAGAAAAGTTGCAAAATTTACAACTAAAATGTTAATTCAGTGATAAAAAAAATGATTTGAATGTAATATTTCTCAGAAAATAAAACCCGAGCTCTTAATAACTCTTTGCATTCATTGTTGTCAAAACACCTTGCCATGGAAATCAGTATCATTATTCTCACTTTAGAGATGGCAAAACTGGAAAGATCTTACCAATAACAAAAATCTGCAGATGAGTAGAAAAGCTGAGAAAGGAACTCATCTCTCTCATATCCAGTGCAGAGCTTTGATTTATTCCCGACTATCAGAACAAAACAGAACCAATTTCTAAATATTCTGTAATAACATCAAACATTAAATGTAGACCTTTATATTCCCAAGTTGAATATTTTACTATTCTCACCTCTTAAATATCAGACACAGAGAAAAATCATCTAAAACAAGGAAGGAAAATATAGGAGTATTAAATAAATTTTCCACCAGTATGCAAGTTAGTGCTCTTTCCAGATTACAAACACAAATGAGAAAAATCATGACAATCATTAATCAGCTGTGGTCCTCTTCATCTTTAATACTTTATAGTTATGTCACCATGACTATATGACCAGACTCAACTGAGAAATGTGATAATCAACACACAAATCCCTGACAATGCATGGTGGGCTTCTATTTCTTTATGGTAGTAAGGCTGAAATTTTCTATGTAGGTGCACCAGCAATTCTCCCAGTGCCTCCGACAGGAGTTAGGAGTCTGCATCCCACAGCCGCATATCTCCAAATGATTTAAATAGAACTTGAAATACAAGTGCAAATGCCCTCCAGCATAGATGGAATAAAAACTAGCACAGAAAGGAAGGCTGCACCTCATTTTGGCTTTGTGGGATATGTTTGTCAGACAATATGCAAAACCATCCTTGTTTTAGAGCTCACTGCATGACACAACAGCGTAATTAGTTTTTCAGTCTGTAATCTTTTACCACAGGAATCCATATCCAGTCCTGTGTGGCACAGCACATATGGGTCTGGGGCTCGGTGTGCCAGAACCAGCACCCAAGGGGGGAGCGTTCCACACTGCAATGAGGTGAGCACTACAGACTCCTAGAGGGTCTGTTGTGCAGGTCCCTACAACCTCCCCAGTGGCATGGACTGATGCAGCCATTATCCAGTAGCACATGCAACCAAGAGCAGCATTTGGCATTTCAACCTCAGTGGGATACACACACAGCTCCTGAACTTTATTTCATGGTCTTTCTGCAGAAAGCCATACAGACAAACAGCATGCACAGCACTTTTAAAGCCAATGGCACTTCAGTTTATGAATCAACACAGATATAAAACAGCATCTTTCACAATCTCCTAAACCTGCCTTTTCTTGAAGGAAATCCCGGTTGTATAACTACATTTAAAAAATTATGTTTTCAAAGTGTACCATGTATTTTTTCCACATCCTGGCAATAAAAAGGCCATTAAAAATCCTAACTTCCTATTTTAGAATCATGAATGCTTTACTGTAATGCAGTCAGTGAGATGGCTCAAGAAATGGACAATTCCCCTTCCATGAAAAAAGCAGTATCTAAATGTCTCAGAAGTAATTTCTTCAACCATCATCAGTTTCCTAAGAGCAGCACATACTGCAAATGGGATCACTTCAGTATTTTAATACAATGCCATAATTTGAGATAAATGTAACACTTCCAAATATCTAAATCCTCATCGTATTTACCTCTTTAGGATTTAGTGTAGGCTAAAAAACTCCTGCTGGTCTGGTGATTCAATAAGTTATGTCGCAAATCTTTAGTCAGAGTCTTGGCAACTTCCATTGAACTACTTTATACTTTACCATAACCATCGCAGCAACAACATTACAGGTGCTATCTGGAAATGGGTTATGTGAAGGTGTTTACATAATTCTTTAAAAACAACACTGCAGCTGGACCCAACACCAGCTCCATTTCTCCATGAGTCCTTCATCTTTAATGGTAGTGTGTTAGACCAAAGGATTGCACATACCATTCACTAAAAAGGAACAGCTTATGGGAATGTATCAGTTCCACTGGAGGATGCACAAAGGCAGTTGGATTTGGACACTTTTTTTTTCATGCCAGTGAAGGTTCTTGTTCAAAAAACAAATCCACGTGTCACTTCCTGACCTTGCTGCTGGGCAGGGTATCCTGCTACAGGGTGGAGCATTAAATCGTTCAAGAAAAACAATGGCTGGCAGCCAGTGGAAACTTCACGTTATATAGATCACACTTCTATTCTACCATAATTCATCAGCTTCAACAGATACTGGTGATAAGTGTATGTGTCAAGTGCCACAGGATTATTTTCCACTACAGTAAAATTTGGACACAAAATATTTTGTTCTTTCTCATGTGTTTTGTCTAGGCTTAGCTAGAAGCCATAGGAGGTTCTAATAGCAGCCTACAGCTGCTGAAATTCAAGGGCAGTTATGAAGCTGATGAAGCTAAATGCTTCCCTTAGTGTAACACAGGACAAGATATTGCAACTGGAAATTATGGCTTGGGTGATTCAGGCTGAATATTTAAGGGGAGAAAGAAAAACCTCCAGCAGGAGGTCACCTGGAGAACCTGGAAGAGGTTAAATCATCATCCTTGGAGGTCTTCAGGGTGCAGCTAGACAAAACTAGAGCTGGCCCAATGGCAATCATTCGGCCTCAAAAGGGATGCTGGACTACATGTCATATCCAGCCACCATCCCTATGACACCACAATTTTATGTATCCTCAGTCACTGTTTCTGATTAGTTTGACTCTCCAGCCTGAATTAGAAAGTCATGCCTGTCTTGGACTGTGTAGAAAATTCAGACGTGTTTAGACACCTACAAGTGCTACAAGATACTGCAGCACGCATCCTCAGAGTACAACATACTGGCCAATAAATACAAAATCAGGGTCTCAGCTGTTAATCTGCAGAGTTTCCAAAAGTTTGAACCAGATTAATCAAAATAATTGAGGTGCTGAAATAAAGATGACAGGCAACACTTTGTTCACCTGGCATAATAGAAAAAGATGCAAGCTTCTACAAGCTTCAGCTTGAATCTGTGAAATTAATTTCTTCAACCAATCTTGCAGCCAACTTTGTCACTTTTTGCTCAAGATTACAAGCTGGGTTCTTCTCACCTTCCCTAATACGTACATTTCAAGATGAAAAACCATCTTCAGACTGAAACCTTCCCTTACACATTTTTCACACTGACAAGGAAGCACAAGAACAGAAAAATGTGTATGCCACTAGCACACAGAAGAAGGTACTCTGGTATTATAATAACGAATACAATATTATCATAGTTTTAACACTTGTTTGTAATTTTTTTATATTTAAAATTGGGGTGTATCCTCTAACCTGCGTTTGTTCATTCCGCAGGGCTGAATGAGAAGATGGGATAGGAACTCCAACTAGAGTACATCTAGTTTTGTATTTATGCGCATATGCAACTTCATGTTCTTTTAAACCCAGTAATCTTATAACTATGTGCCACTGAACATGTTTTCTACTGCTGAATGGAGATTCTTCAGATGGATGAAGACAGACAGGCACTATGCTGCTCTGACCGAAGTCAACAGGAGTTGCCAATCAATTTAATATGAAGCCGGATTAAGACTTCTGTGAAAAGCTTACATATAGAGAACCATGTACTGTAAAAATGTAATCCTTTAGGAAAAAAAAAAAGTAATTTATAAAAATCTTCGAGTGAATAAAGAAAAGGCACACTACTCACTACTTACTTAGCAAATCATTTAACAAGCTTGACAGCTGAAAGTAAATAATTCTTGGGCAAAGTTTCTAGGATGAAAGGCTTGACCTGTGCTTGAATCTAAGAGCAGCAAGCTGATTGACCTTACAATACTGTGGTTTCATTTCAGGAGCTGCTCCCCGCCTCCCCTCCCC
>NW_010402948.1:33039-37583 GCF_000710305.1 Buceros rhinoceros silvestris | reverse complement strand
GCCGCTCTGTGGCAGCGCCCGCGCCCCGCGCCGCTCGCTGCCGCCGGGCTTCCTTCTGCAGGCACCAGAGGTACATCGGAGGGAGTTTGCTTGGCTGTGAGGAGACGAGGAGTTGGGAGGCTCTGGGTAAACTGCCCCAGAAGTTTGCTGGCAGAAACTGTTCTCCGTGTTGGCAAGGTGTCCTGGCTCTTCTCCGAGGAATACCGTGTTGCCTAAGATGAGTGGCTGTAGGAAGCGGTGTAAGCGTCAAATACTGAAATTTGCCCAGTACCTTCTCAGGCTAATCACAGGTTCGCTTCACACAGGTAATGACAGTTTTTCTTTGTAGTCGAGCTGTACGGCATGATAACAAAAAAAATTGCCTAAGGTTAACGTAGTGATGACATTGTTTTGTATTATCATTCCTTTCATCTTGTAAATAATAATAAAAAAAATCTGTGAACTGTTTTGTGGCTGAGCATAGTAAAACCAGAATACATAGTCCTATGTTACAGCGTTTAGTCAGTGTGATGTTCCTGAAGCATTTGCACACCTGAATCCAAACTGGAACATATGTGCTGTCACCTGTCCACCTGTGTACGTTAAAGGTAATGCAGAGTATCCACGTGATGGTCATAAAGGAGAATCTTACGATTTTTATTTTCATTGTTTCTTAAATTGACTTTGACAAGGAGACTACTTTTTTTTGGTCAGAGGCTTGTTTTTGCTTATCTTCAGAGGCAAATCAACTGCAGACTGTAAGTATGCTGTTGTAGTATGTTGCTGCAAACTTGAAGTAACACTTGTGCTTTTGGCCTTTAAAGAATTTGAAACATAAATGGCTGACAACTTTATTTAGGTAATTTCTTTTCCCATCACCTTGGACAGTGCCAGGTAAGCTTCCTGAGCTAGACTGAACAAACAGTATGGTTTTCTTCTTAGCACTTTGGAAAATATACTTTTCTTACAATTCAGCATTCCAAACAGCTGACAAATAAGATAGCTTGCATGATGTCATTCTGTATTTATAAAATATACTTCTGCTTCTTTCTAGATGTAAATATTTTTTCCCCCTTGGAAAAATCATCAAGCAGATGTTCAAGTCCAGCATCAGCAGATAATAACTGATTATAATAACATGATTACTGAGAATTAAAAGCCACTCATTTTACTGAAAGTTTGCGCTCATGTTTTTTGTTTGGGGTTTTTTTTTTTAATTTATTTTTTCAGTTTAGGCACCAGTGGAAAGATTTGAGAGCAAAGCTGACTCCTCAGTAGTAATTTAAAGTATTGATGCACGCAGTTTATCAGATTTGGGGTTATAGTACTGTAAAGATCATGGTGTAAACATTGGCAGCGAATGCTTTATAGGATGCTTGTAAGTTGTAGAAATCTGGTACAGCTTTTTAGTAACTTGGGGTGTCTGGTAACACAGAATTTTCCTGACTTTATTTTCTGTGCTATTCCTAGTCTGTCATGGATCTCTTTAATGAATTGTGTCCATTCAGGTTTCTCTGAAAGTGCTGACTTCTTGCTCCTGTGGGTTGCTATGGAAATTAAATAATATACGATGCAAGTAGAAAGCTGTGTTAGAAATGAACACCAATGCTCCTTTTTCACAAAGTCATCCAAGCTTTTCCTTTCCTGTCTAGCAAATGATGCACGCTATGCCACTGTTCAGACAGATGTTTGCACTGCAAGTTTTCTAAGCTCATAGTTCAAAACCATGTTCAAGAATTGATGTGGATACTGATTCTTACGCTACTACTAAAAGCATTTCTTTCATATATAATTAAGAAGCACATTTTCAATGCTAAATTAATTTCAGTGCTATGAAATGTGTTTCCTTAAAGGAAACAAGCAAGCAAAAAAAAAAAACCCACTCGTAAGAACTGAGATGCTTCCTAGGAAATTTTCAGTTCATTTTTACTTCAGACAGCAGTATCTTACTACGGTTGTTAGCTTAATGGACTTTGTCGTATTCAAACGATGTGGCAAATAAGATCAATATAATGTGATAATAGTTGAACCGCTAAGAGAGGTAGTGTTCCACTGTTCAGCTCAGGCATAGCTTAGTCTACTCATTAATATCAACTGTTGCAATACCAGTTACTGTTCCCCCTCCAAAATCTAATGCATAATTCATTATGTTGATAATTAGTTGATAGTTAATGAAGATGAATGAGGAAGCCTAGCTGAAAGTGTTGGAAAGTTATACTTTAATTTGTATATTAATGATATTGCTGTTTCTATCTTGAGCAATCAAAAAAGTAGGATAGCTATCAGAAATGAAAAAAATGTGTTTATTTAGCTTTTTATAAACAGGCAATTCGCTTGTTCGAGTGACCAATTGTTTTTAGAATGTAGATGTTTACTGAGAAGCATAATGGTGAACACGCTTTAACTTCATTGTTGACACGATTTGGCCCCTGGTTTCTTTTTCAAGTGCTCTTTACTTTTTAAATTATACTTAGTAAGTTTGGGCTACACATTGTTGAAAGCACATGCACTGAATCTGATCCATTGCCCCTTTCTATATGGGTAGACATATGGAATATGTACTTGATCTACATCAATATAGAGTGGTACAAGCTCTGCTGCTGTTGGTGTGACTACACTGATAAGAAGACAAGAGAAAGTGAGCTAGGAAGGAGACTGCATTTACTTGGCCCAGCAAAGGAGTCCCTGCTGATTACTGGTTTTACTAGTTGTGTTTCATAACCATTTCCAGCACTACAGACCTGTTCTGTGGTGAATTGCAATATTTAAAATAGAAATTATCTCATACAGCTGTCTGTGATAGTACATAAGCATGGGCTTGTGCTTAATATTCAACACAGCTGTAGCTAATATTAATGAAACTACCCCTGTGCTTGAAGATAAATGCTGCATAAATCCTTATGGTGGGTTTTAAGTGGCAATCTCTGCCTGAATACACGCGGATAGTCTCTTTTTACAGCAAGTTGCTATGATTGACATCAAAAAGTAGAGAAATAGAGTGAAAAGAAATAGTATTTTAAATAAAGTTTTTCATTTTCCATTTCTGCTATAGGTTGATGTGTTTCTAGTGAAACAGATTCCCTCGAAATACTTGGACAGCATTTTTCAAATGTCGCACTTTATTGCCTGCTGCCTCTTGAGGTGTGTTAGAACTGCCCAGTCTTTGAAACGGTGTGAAGACTTAGCACTGCTGTTGAGGATATTTCAATTATCAGATGCAACATGAATTGTATATTAAAAATGAAAAGATTTTGTGAGGTCACAAAATAGATCACAACTTATTTGAAAATAGAGAAAAGATAATTTGAGAGCACTGGCTAGAAAATTTTTCTTAACCGTCACAACGGATAAAGTATGGGGATTAAAGAGATGAGAGAAAGAAAAATGTCGTTGACTGCAGTCGTAAATTTTCACTATCAGGCACTTTCATATTAAATGCCTGATATGAGATATTAAATGTTATAAAGGAGGCTAGATTTTCCAGGAGAGATTCAAATTCCCAGTTAGTGCATGTGTTTACAAAGGAGGAAGAGCATCTCTGGCTGGCTGTGGAAATGTAGTCCCTCTCCTACAAACTGACGTAATGTCACTGTTCTAGGTTTATGTAGATTAAGCTATGGATTTATTATTATTTTATTTTTAATCTGGAGATTGATGCCGTTGGTGTAAAGTAACATGGGTCGTAGTCTTGAGATTTTTTGTGGTTAAAAAAAAATAATCTATTTGTGAATGCGGAATGTACTTTTAGAGAGCACATTCTTTGAGAAACCAGATTGCCAGAAGGTAATCTTTAGTCTTAAATTTTGCCTATCTGTGCACAGAGATATTTTTCTAGTCTAGTGCCAAGAGAAAGGCATCATCTGATCATAGACCTGAAGGTGTGGGAAGCACTAGCACAGAGGCATCCAGGGACTCGCAACATTAGTCTTGTGACTGTTGTAGTTCACCTGCCTACTGGTGCCTGACAGAGGTTTATTATGAATGCTTTCCAAGGTTGCTCCATGGTAATTCCAAGATAAATTACCATTTTGAATGCATGTTAATAATGTTCCTTTAACTTCTATTGAAAACACATGTAAAATAAAATGAGAAGGATGAACTAAAAGAAAGCAGTAATTCAAAATATCAAAATAATCTTAAACAGCATGAGACAGAGAGCAGATGAAAAGGATGTTCCCCTTTTAATGCAAATAGGTTCTAAAATAATTTTAAAAGGAGCTTGTAGCTTGAAGATATCATTAAAAAGCTAAAATGTCTTATTCGTGGGAAAAAATGCGTTTCGTATGTTTCTATATACTGGGGGTTTTTTTGTGTTGCTGAAATACTCTTCTGATACCAAATCAGCATTGTTCATCAACCTGATTAGTCATAATTTTCTTTTTTTAGTGGAAAAGAATTCCCGATTTAAGGTCTGCATCTCTTGTTTCTTGCCTATGAGATAGTTTGAACCTCTGTAGTTTCAGATATTATTCATGTAGAGAGATACAATGTTCTCTCTCTGTATATAATTGCACTAGTTCTAATGTGCAAGGGTGAAATCTTTGTTTTGTCTTCTTTAGGGAAAG
>NW_010402948.1:19448-32939 GCF_000710305.1 Buceros rhinoceros silvestris | reverse complement strand
AAGCCTCATTAATTTCAAAGAAACAGTCAAGATTTCATTTGAAGATCTGCATTGTACTTTCTGCTTTCTCAGTTTTGTGATTAGCTTGATAACTTTTGCTGGTACAGTCTTGGTGTTAGTCTACCTCTGCGAGAAATCACTTTTGTGGAAGGGTGAGGTGGATGCAGAACTGTTACAAAGTTGGATTTTGAGTAGGTTTCATACTAGTAGTTGTCCGAGACAGCTAAATGTAAAATATCAGGCATTGAGAGAAAAATAACTGAAAAAACCAACCAAACAAAAAAAAAGGCCAAACTTAAATTTATTTTTTGTAAGTCCTCTTGGCAAAATATATTAGTTGAATTTTGCCAGAGTCCTCTTACAATGTTGCTAGAGTATTTGGTTTATTTCATGGTTCATACCTAGCTTTGAAAACTTTTTTTTTTTATGTTATCCTAGAGAAACAGGACCTGCTATAGACAGTTCTCTGAGACAGAAGACAAAGATGCATTGAATTTAGCAGCAGTTAGCTTAGAAGAAATTCTGGGAAATGCGAAGAATGCCATAACTTAGTGCACTTATGCTCCATTCTGCTTCCAGCTGGAGCAGGCTATAAATATGTCTTTTGTTCATTCAAAACCCCAATCCTAGCTATATACCTCTCATGCTGCAGCTGCAGACCTCCTGTGAACTTCCAGCAATTTTGTAGAAGATCATTCAGATTTTAAGTAATGTAATTAATTAGAAAATGTACGATGTTAAACCACTGCTAATCACTTCACTCACAAATTACAAATTTTCCACTCTTCAGCAAAGGGTCTAGATAGACTGCCTTTGCTTTCCCCGATTTGCATATCTCTCTTTTAAGCAGTATCTGCAAAACTCTGTGCAAAATGCTTCAGCTTTAAATTTTATAATCTTGCGTATGGCAGATAGACTGAAATAGTAGAGAAAAAATTGTGTGGGTGGAAGGATATGTTGAAGTAGGGGATCTAAAGGCAATACCCTAATTTTAATCATATTCTCCTGAATATGATTAAATATTTTGCTCAAATGTCCCATATTTTTAACAGATTAACTCCATCATATAATGTATTTCAAAAAGTTGTGGTCTTTTTTTCTAGATCCTTCCAAAAGAGTATTCTTTGAGGTCTTAAAGTTTCTTGTGGTATGTTAAAACAAAAAAGGACAAAGTTACCATGCTGCATACTATTTCTGTTGAAAAGATTGGTTGAGTTTTTATTCTCTTATTCCAAATCTGAATCTTATTTATAATGAAAGATACAGTTCATCTTCTCTGACAAATGACGCATGGAAAAGCATCCCATAGCCATCCTTATTGATCTTCCTTTGGAAGTCCTACATTCTGTAACATTCTTGTAAAAGTCTCAACTACTGACATACTTTGTAAAGATAATATTAAAGTATCAGCTGTATGTAGGACAGAGCACTTGACATTACATTTAAAAATACTCTTAAAGGAGCTCTTAGAAAGGTACCAAATTATGCACACAGAATCTTAGGAAATGGCAGTGTTAAGAGCACCTGGGCATCATGTGATATAATGCAGTTGTTAACTGTGTGTGTACCTGTTCTTGAAGAGGAATTACTTGGAGTATAGAAGCAGTAAGGAGTAGAGTATACTAAGAGTAGAAATTTGGATGCAAATGTTAATAAATACTGTGTTTGAGTACACAGACTGTTTTATTTTCTTGTTGAGTTTTTGTTTGTTTCATAGGGAAATTCTATTGTACAGAGGTTTTGTGCAATGATTCTTAAAAGACAGTAAAACGGAAGATAAAATTCAGTATAGATTAATGTGGAGTGGTACATGGTGGGCAAAATGAGCTTTATGTCTGACTGGGTAGATGGTGAGCTTGCCATTACAGGTCAGGAACGAAACTTGGAGGCTGATAAACCTGTGAAACCCCTTAGTAAAGGGTGTTATAAGTGCAAAAAAGTTCTGCATGAGTTCAGAAGTGTATGCGGGGCAAGCACTTGGAAAACAAATCTGTTGGGAGTCACTAACTAGATTAACTGCAATATACAGAAGAAATCCCCTGAGATAAAAATAGTCTGTGGCTCAGAAAGTGTTAGGAGAAAATGAATTCAATATGCTTGTCCTGGTTCTCCTCTTCTCTGGACATACACTAATAGCTGCTGCTGAAGACAGGGTGTTGTGCTAGATGGATCCTTACTCTTAACCAACACAGTCATTCTTATGCTTTTATATTGAAATAAACTTCTCTGCAGTTAGGATAATATCACTCCTTCAGAGGATGGTAGCATATCCCATTTTCACAGTTTTAACCACTGCCTCTTCCTGAAAAGTGTTCTTGACTAAAGTATCTCTCCTGAGCCCCTTCCTCCAATCAGGTAGTTTTCATGGAGTTATAAACCAAATATGAAGTCAACTGAAACAATTTTTTCAAACAGTGTTATACAGCCTAAATTAAAAGAATCATTGCATATGTTTTTTTTTAATATATTGGGTTTGTTAGGCTTCACATATGGAATAGCCTTAGAATAAGCTCTAGGACCTAATATATATATTTTATATGTACATATTTATTAATTTTTAAATTTTATTTTAGTTTTTTTTCCACCTGGAGTGAAAATAATGCTCTTGCTCTGTTGTCATAGTTTTGGCTATGAATATGAATGATTGTGTTTTTAGACCTAATGCAAATCCACAAGATTAGCCTTGAGTCTAAATACTTTCCTACCTCCTCAGGCAATTGTACTCTTTAATGTCCTGAAAAGGGTTTAGAAACTTGCTGATGGAAGAAAAGAAGAGTACGTAAGAGCTAAAGCAGGGATAACTAGGGAAGATGGACTAATCCTATCAGTAGGACTGTCAATAGATGATCATTCAAATGAAGGTATTAAAACATATAATGAAAACACCTGTATTTTTGTGTCTACTTCATCGTTTATGCATGGCTGTTAAGTGAAAGATGCAAGCTAGGAATAATAATGAGAAACCCTGACAAGCTCATTCACCCGAATATGACTATATATGCACATGCTTTTAGATGACTGCAGTAATAGTACGTAATTTAACTTTTAGTTTAATGAATTGCAGTCTTTTCAAAACTGGCATAATCACATGTTCATATTTCACAATCTGCAAGAGCTATCTTGAATGTGAACCTGCATTAACAAAAAATATCTTCTCTATTCAATAGTTTAATTTTTGAGTTCTGTAAGAACATTAGAAATAGATGATGACCAATTCAAGACTGTGTCTGGATGTAAAGTAAAAAGTCTGTAAAATGGCAGTAACACATTGCCTTGGAACTATGTGGGCACTGAACTACAGCTAACAGCACTCCAGTCTTTAACCGGTTATTCTATGTGACTAGCTCTGATACAGCCAAGTAGAAAAGATCAAACTGGTAGCACTGCTTTGTGGCCAGGGCAAAAGCCAACCTTATCCCCGATTACACTGGCAGTCACCTGTTTATGTGCAATAACATAGTGACACCAGTCATTGCACACCACTCCTCTCTTTACCAGTATGCTATGGTGGTCTTTACTTGCTTTTAAGGTGTTTTCAGACTATGTATTTTTAGCATTTATTATTTCCATGTATAACCCAATCATTTAAATTCTGCTTGCAGATTTTTATGTTTCTTTGAATTTGTTCAAATGTTGACTAGAGTGACACTCTTAGTGTGACACCGAACTCTTAATTCGTGTCATCTCTTCATGATGACAGTCTGTCATATGACAGACAATGCAATTCAGTTTAATATCTCTTTCAGTTCCAAAATTGAAATACTTATTTAGAAGTAATTTAAAAAAAAAAAACCCTAACAAATCAACAGTTGTCTGGAATTGAACTCCAAAACTTTCCATGGGAAAAAGCTGTCCAAATTATATCAGTTTATCTCTCTACTGACTAAGATACTACCTTTAAATTCTGTTTTATGGGTGCTAATTTGCCGGTCTGTTTTTAACTGAAGTCTGTAGCATTGCGCATGTAGACTTGGACTTTTATACAGGGATCACTCCACCAAAATACTTTTATTTTCCAAACATCTTTTTAAAGCTATGGTAGGTATTCTTAGGGACTCTGTGTTCCTGTAACTATCAGCCTTCAGTACTGAACTCTACATGTCATTAATGCTGCATTTGAAGTTCTATTTCAACTAATATTAACAACATAGTTTTACAAATTAAGTTTTGTCATTACTGTGTCTTCAGAATACATGGTCTGAAAATAAACATATACAGTAGTATTGGGGGAGGGTGTCAAATAGGCTCTTTAGCTTTTAAAACTGGTAATAATTTGATTTACCCTCTTGAACTTCTTATGGATTGCCCATTTAGACACTAGTGTAAATTTAAAGAAAAATATAAATTGTCTTGGATAGGGAAAAAGAAGTCTGTTTTCGTCGGCACCCATACTTCATTAATTTAGTAAAGAAAATAAATCTGAAATGAGGTACTAAATTTTGAATCTCCGTTAGTCTGCTTTTTATTGGCAGATTTGTTATTTTAAAAATCCGTTTTATGAGGCATGTTATTAAAATCAAATAACATTTAGCATTTGTGGTGTCTAGGCCTTTTCGTGTGCAGCCATGGTAAACTTCAGTTAATTTCAGGAAAAGTGACAGCTGATCATTTATATGTGATTTATGGTAATATTTGTAAAGGTCAGTAGAGGACAGATTCTTTAGTCAACTCTGAAAATAGGAATTAGGCTTTTATGTCATTTACTACTCAAAAGTTTGTCTCTAGATTCTTCAGTCTAGTAGGTGCATGTCATTATATTAGTTGGAGAAGAATTTCTTAAAAATCCCAGGTCAGATTTTCTTGTCAGATGAGTCCCTTGGGTCAAGGACATGATATAATGCAAGGTGACGACTCTGGTTTCTGCAGCAGTTGAGAGAGCAGAGCTGCTGGTCTGATATGGTACTGATACCTGTACTTAGATGCATCCAGTTTGGAGCAAATAAATTCAGGTTTGTTTTTAATCAAGTAGAGAATGTATAGTAAGTTCTAAAATTGATGATTTAGATTATCCTGGATTGTGGAAAATTGTTTTTACATTTATAAAAATATATATTCAAAATCCATAAATACACCCATTTTTAAACAAAAGTTCTTTTAAACAATCTTCTGTCATTTTGACTTACAAGTTCTAAATGTGCTCATACTCGGGTATCTCTCACGTAAGTCAGTACTCTGTCTAATTCACTAGCAGTGGTGCATCTAGAATCTATGACAGTAAAATCTGTAGAACTTTCTGTAGAAAATACATATGAAATTACTTAATCACTGTAAATATGAGTCCAATGATTATATGCATTTGTACAGTTACTACAGAATAATTATGTTTGTTTCCAGACAAACAAATATGAAACACCAGTGAGAAGGTGCTCTTCAGTTGCCATACTGCAGTCTAACACAACTTTTGTAAACTAATTCCATTATTGGTTCAGGAAAAGAATTACAACATGAGAGAAACCTAAGGAATTGTCTTCATGTGCAGGTTTAGTTCAAATTAAATAAAACAGCTACATCTCAGAAGAATCAGAACTGAAGTGACCTTATTTTAATTCAGCACAATTAATTTATCATGGAAATTAAGCCAAATAAAGTCTATCTTAATTCTGAATGAGAGGTTCTCAGCAGTGACTGAATTACTTTTAACTATTGCACCTTACTGATTAATTAATATTTAACTTTCATGAGTAACCTGTGTGCACAGCTCCTTAGGATCCCTGAAAAGGTGACAGGGGTTTTTAGTGAGGAGAAGATTTTTAATTTCTTCAGTCAGCTAATCACTTTTAAAAATGCAACCAGACAAAGAAAATTAGATGCAATTTAATGCCAAACAGAAGGAAAATATAAAATAAAACTTTAAGAAGAACCTACCTGAAGTAAAACAGTTGCACATACCCAAGAGAGTGAGGGTGAGGAGAGAAGATGGAGGGAAGAGTGAGTGTGATGCTAGTATATAAGGATTTGCATATGTGCACAGACACTGATTCATCTATGATGTTACGTACCAGATTCATCCTTGGTGTAAAGCCACTGAAAAATCAATGCCAATGAAGAGTCTGGACCAAGAGATGTAGTTAGGGGACAGCATGGTGTCATAACCAGCACCTTAGCTCTCATCATTCTGAAGCTGTAAGATAGGAGGCAAAATTATCAAACTCATTGTTTTTCTAAAATTCAATGTAGAAATAATTATTCCTTCAAAACCAGACTGTTTTTTGATTTTATGGAGTTACAGCAGTAACCAAAATCCAGGTCAGGGAAGACTGAAATGCTGGCGGTGGCTGACAGTACTGCTCCCCTTCAGTTTGATGTATCTGTTATCCTGACCCCTATTTTGGAAATTTCATTGCAATTCAGGCACTCTCCCTCCTGCTGCACATGGATGAATCCAAGCATAGCCACGTTCACAGCAGTCTGAAACTTTAATGCTGAGTGACAGATGTGAATGGAAACAGCAGGGCATTCCTGCCCCTGTGAAGACTTACCAGATGAAGTACTTGAAGCTCCTCAAATAACTGCTGTAGTCTATTGTGAGAAACTAATTGAATTGTGTGTATTGCTTACCGGAAGTTCTGGACTGATCTATTAAATTACTTACCTTTTGTCTGTACAGTATCCTGCCATGTCAGTAACTGAAATGTCATCCTGTTGAGACAGCATAGAAATAAGGCCAGTTCTTTCACAACTAGTGTGATGAAATGTTTTTATCAGTCAAGTTCATTTTCATGAGGGTGAAAACCATCCTCCAAAAAGTAACAGAATTCTAAATATTTATCCTGACACTGTTAAATAGGCAATTTGCTGTGTGTCCCTTTTTTTTTTGATAGTATAAATAATAATTTCTCTCCTATCTCACCAGGTGGAGTTCATCAGTAGGGAGAGCAAGAAAATACCATGTGGTAACAGAAAGTAGAGTATCTATAATTTTCAGAGTATCTATAGAGTATCTATACTAAAATTTTCATGCTTTCATGTTGACCATTTACTTCAATATAAGAAGGACATTTATTTAACTACCTATATTTAAGAATGTGATTGTATTGCTGCTAATCAAAGTGAGTAAATTTAGGTTTGAGGAAATTTAGATTTTTTTTTTTTCCTACTCAGATTTCCCATACTATAAATAGGTACTGTCTCATTGTGTGTGTGTGTATGAACAAAAAATATTTTGTTCTAGACTTTTTTTACAATACTATTCTTTCCAAGCAGTGAAGTATTTTAGCTTTTATTCTATATTACTGGTTTTTACATTTAGTTAATCTCTGTCAGATCTGAAGTCCCAAAATAGTATGGCAAGTTTTGCACCACAACTACTTAAAAATGTCACCAAAGTGTACACCTGGAGATGAGGCATTTTGTACTTAAATAATTATCTAGTAAGGCACTGGAACACTGTAACTACCTGTATACCCGCCTCGTGGTGCATGGGCCAACTTTAAAGTCTGACAGGGTAAAGAATAAAAGGCAGAAATGCTCACCACAGTGAGACAGAGATCTGAATTACAGATTATGGATCACCTATGGATCTGTGAGAGAGGATGTGCAATGCTGGGGCTTTAGCAAGCTGGGCCATTGAGGGCTGGATTTGTAGGAAAAAGCCTTCAAACACATATAATTGCCTAGGAAACACATGTAATTGTGCTTCCTAAGTGGGAAAGTGATGACTGGTCAAATATGCTTCATGCTTCTGCCTACTTATTGCTGAAGCAATATGGAAGATGCTTACTGCACTTACAGCTCCCTGCAGATTGAATATGGCGTAGGAAGCACTGCTGGAGGTCGGTAGTCAGGAGACTAAGTAGTGCCCAACCTGGGTTTGCTGAATTAGCTGCATTATCTCTGTCTATTTAAGCATCACTTATTTTGGCCCTTTCCAGCGGGACTGGTTTGAACTGGCAAAACTGATACTATGTACTAAGGTTTCAAATTATTCTCCTCCAGGTTCACAGTGGTTTCTTCAGGTAGTGCAGGCGCTTGTCTACATGCAGTTAGGTGCTTTGTTTTTTTGCTACTTTCTGCCAACGAATCTCCTTTTTTAACACATCTCTGTGCTTGCTCTTCAATTCTTTAATACTTTTGTAATAATTCTGGACGTCTTGTTTCCTTTTTTGTGAGTGCTGCTAAGTTAACGTTTTCTAGAAGTATGAATTACAAGAATATGTGTCCAGTTTTCAGTTGTTGTGGACTGTAGTGTGTTCAGCCACCTATGGTGTGGGATAACCTTGGTTTTCCTACCTGCCTCATGTTAAGTTGGCTATTTTGTTTCATCTGCCTGCTGTCTGTCATCCCTCAGTCACTCAGTTACATGTGACACTTCTGCAGTTCTTGTGCTAACCTTCCACCGAATGTCATAAACCAGATTTTGCTAGCTTCGTTATTCATCCTCCTTTTCTGAACACTTATGAATGTGTTGGACATTAAGAGCCTCAGGATTGACCCCATAGAGACTTCCCCATTGTAGCCTTCCTCTGCTGTGACATCTGAACAGTTACTGTTTCATGCCTTTGCCCTTGTTTGTTTTTTTTAACCTGTTAATCCTGCTTAAGTTACCTTTTTCTTTTGCTCTTACCTTGTCAAGAGTTGCAGTTAAGAGAGCAGAGGAAAAGTAACGCATTAAAGATTGTCTGTCTCCTTAAAGTCTAAATCCAAATCAAGAGGTTATACACATCCTGGAGGGAACTGATGCCATGAGACCTGACTTGAGAGATCAGTGTTGTCTTTACATCCAGTCTGCTGCATGCCACTCGTTTGATTAAATGAATGTAAACCTTTTGATATTTTTTTTTAATCCTTCCTCTTTGCTTTCTACCAGAATAACAAGGTATTAAAACATTACCAAGGCAGAGCACATTTATGTATGCTACTGTGAATTTCTTTTAAACACAATATGAGGAAAATGTGAAACTCTTGGTCCAGTGCTCCGAGAGACACAATACTGTCTTGCAGAGATTCTTCCATGGATGCTACCGGCAATCATAAAGATAGGTCATTAAGTGACGGCTGACGAGCTAGAATGCAAAACTATGATTTGAGATTTTTGTTCCACCTCCAATTCCCTGACAAGGACAAGTTATTTCAGCCCACGGGTAAGTACATTGCAACTGTGGTGCCTGCATTCTGCTGAAGTCCAACAAAACATTGATAAAAGTGCTGCCTGTGTTTTGATACTTTGCGGTCCTGGAGCAGAAGTCACTCTGGTAGAATTAAGTAGCTTGGTATCTGTCTTATGATGTAGGATTAAAGACTTAGCATCCCAACACTGAATTCTTGAAAGTCCGATCAAGAAAATACGTCAAAGGCATACAAGCGCATAAATGCAGTAGCACATGAGTCAATACAAATCAAAGTTGTCAGGACAACACTATTTCAGAAGTGAATGATAAGCTACTTTAATATAATTCTACAGCAGTCACAGCTTTTCCTTATCCCCGCCAGAGGCTGGAATACCTCTTCTCAGAAGGTCACCTTCTACATAGTCTCTTTGTTTTACTACCCAGTTTGTTAACCTTCTCTTCTCTCAGGCAATCTGTTGCACAGTATCCTGACTCCTAGTGACACACACACAAAAAACCACTATATTGAGGCTACTAAAAATTCATCATGTGTAATTTGCTGTAGATATTTTTTTTTTTTCTCCTCACTGCCCCCCCCAGGCTGAGAGTAGTAGCTGTTGGAAATTAAGAGCTTACATTACATGGCACAGCATGAAAAATTTCCAGGCGTAGAACTGTACCAACTGCTCAAGTAAGCTACTGATTTTCATTTCAGTCTATTGTAAAAATGCAGTCAAACATTCTGAATCCCAGATAGATGTTTATAAAATTTAATTTGTTTCACTAATGTACTATATAACAAAACAAACCAAACAAAAAAAGAGGAATTACATAAAAATGAGTTTCCTTTATAAATTTACATTTAGGTTGTTTTTAGAAGATAATTTTTTCTATGGCTTGTATTTTTCTTTTCAAATTTATTTTGAAAAATGCCATTATACTAAATTGTAATTTGAAAAATAAAGGGAAGGGCATAATTCTTCATGCTTTCTCATAAGACTTGCACTAGTAAAATCTAGAACTGAAGTAAACTGGGTTTGGTGGGGTTTTTTTATTATTATTTTACAGTGCAGCTGACAATAGGGCATCTACCTCTCACAGTAATGCCTGTGAATGCTCCTTTGTTTTCCACTCAGCCACAAATGTCCTTCATGTGGCAGTAGCGACTATACTACAGATAGGGATTCCAGAAGGCAAAGGTGCTTTGGAACTGTAGGTACAGGAGAAGAGGTGAAGTGCATGGGCCCTAACTCAAGATTGGTGTATTGATGTTTTCTTTATATAGATTATGCAGTACAAAATGGCAGTGGGAAAAAAAATCCCAGAGGGGTACTTTAATCCACAAAGGCCATATATTCCCTTTTTTGTTTATTTCTTAGTATTCCTAGGAACATATGATTATGGCCTTGGTTTCTGGTCTGGATTATAGCCTGGAGAAAGCTCTGGGGAGACCTTATGTTGGCATTCTAGTACTTAAAGGGAACCTAAAGAAAGATGGGAACAATGGTTTTTTAGCAGGGCCAGTTATGACAGGCCAAGGGGGAAGGGTTTTAAACTAAAAGAGGAGATTTAAACTAGCTATAAGGAAGAAATTTTTTGCAATGAGGGTGGTGAAACACTGCACGTGTTGCCCAGAGAGGTGGTACATGCTCATCCCTGGAAGCATTCAAGGTCAGGTTGACCAGGGCTCTGAGCAACCTGATGCAGTTAAAGATGTTCCTGCACACTGCAGGGATGTTGGACTGGATGACCTTTAAAGGTTCCTTCCAACCCAGAGCATTCTGTGCCTTTTTTTTTTCCTGTGTCAAGCTGTGGAATGACATTAAGATGACAGGTTGCTCTAATTAGCAAGCACCAAGTAAGAGAAATTTTTCCAAGAAACAAAGAATAGGCCCCCAAATGGATGTCACTTACTGATACACAAGGCATGTAAGCTGTCAAAACTGGTGATCATTTTTGTGTGATGCCTCCTACAATGTACAACAAGGGTTTGCTTCCAGAACACAAGTTCTTTATGTTATAGAGAAAAGTGATTCAGAGATAGAAAATGCTGAATTATTTCTATCTTCATTAAGTAAATCTGTATTAGGAAAAAAGGCAAGTAGGTTAATAAATTTCATGATGGAAAAAATGAAAAGAATGTATTTTAAGGCATGTTTAGAATATTGCAGTAAAAATGTCTCCAGCATATTATGGGCCCTGGAATTAGTTGTGTATTTACTGATAGTCACCTCAGGCCTGGGGTTTCTTTATCTCATCGATTTTCTCAAACTCTATATTAAGGTTTTATTCCAGTATATATTGGGTTTTCTTGTGTAATAATTCTCTAAGTCAACAGGAAGAGAAGAGTTAGATGCAAAGTACTCTCCTTTCAGATTTCCCTGCATCCAAATTCCAGGGATTTTCTGGCTGGCTCTTTATTTTCTTGAGATATCTAATAAATAATAAATATCTCAAGTATCTGTAACATTTCTGCAGGTCCTGTGTAGTGCTATCTATATCCTCAAAAGCTTACTTCCCTGTGCTAGACCTCCAGCCCCTCATTACTACTCAGTTAACTACTCAGAAACAGAACTGGTCTAAGAATTTTTAAAAAAAAAATGCAAGAAATGTTTCAGAGCGTATCCAAGCAGCCTGTTTTCAAAATGGACTTGATGGACTCTGCTGGGGTATTGAGTGTTGTAGAAAGATATTAATCTGCTTTCACTCCTTAAATATTTTGCTTAGAAACTGTTTGGTTTTGCATTGTTTGTTTGATTGGGGTTTTTTGATGTTTAGGTAGAAATGGAGGATTGAGTCCTTCTGCTCTTTGCTTCTGGGAGGCATAGCTTCAGCAGCTCTCTGACATATTCATTCAAGAGCTCTCTCTTACCTGAGTAGCTCTTCACATTTCTTAACCTTTTGTTCTCTTGCCCCTGCAATGCAAGCAGATACTTGATTAAGAAGTTTCCTTTGCTTTGGAACAGAGCAGTGGCTATATTTATGTTTTTCCAGTTTGTTATTAGTCATGTTGAGTTCAATATTCCTTAGTTAGTGCCTGCAGACCACAAGTTTAATCTCCTGAGTCTTCACTGCTTTTAACTTTCCTCTTGCTGTTATGGGCTTGTACAGCTCTGACCACTTAAATATCAGGTTTGCTTTCAGGTCAGTGTCCTAGGCAGTGCTGTTCAGGAGACTGGGGTGGAATGACAATCATGCAGTGACCCTCTTGTTAGAATCTTGCAGACTGATCGTTCTAAATGAAGTAATTTTGACATAACAGTGATGAAACATGAAGTGTATGAAGCATTGGCTAGGTCAAAATCATGGTGTTTTATTGTGACTTTTGCTAAAATGGCTGATTTCATTACTTTTTTTTTGACCATTTCTGTTGAGTTTTGGCTTACAGGCTTTTTGACTTAATGGTAAGCATGCATTTCTGCTTCAGGACCCATTTTCATATTCCATACAAAAAGCATTTTCATTCTGACAGCTTGAGTGTGAACTAAGGGACACTTTTTCCTTGACAAAAGTTTATTTGGGGTCTTCTACTGATCTTTCGTCTTAAATCACAGCCTGATCTGTCGTCAGAATTTATTTAACTCCTCAAATTTGTGAAATTAACTCTGTGTACATAGAAGAGGCACAGATAGACAAGTTAGTTATTTATGCTCTTGTTTCGTTCTTATGTGCTATTCTTTGTCAAAATATTATAGTGCTCTCATGCTAAACTAACTTGAAACTAGAGGAGCTGCCTAGTTTGGGGATAAGCTGTTGTCAGTATGCTTCTTTGTTCCCACCATATGTTTGTAGGAAACTTAAAGTTTCTGAACACTGCAGCTCTCTTCTAGGTTTCTACAGAAATTGCACTTCATTATTTTATTTATGAGAATACTTTTTGTTTGCTTCATAAATTTAGTTCTTGATACTAAATGCTATTTGGAAATTGCTCAAAGGCAAGCAGCCCCACAAGTGCTTCCTCCTCTCTGCCTTTTGAATAATCCACACTAGGTTATTGGAAGCTCTGGATAAGATGCTTCCAGGTGGTTGTATGAAATTTCTCAGATTAGTTGCCCTCTTTTGTTCTAACCCTTAATTTACAAGGGATTTACTTATTTACCTTTCTGAAAAACCTACTGTAACCAGCTGGTTCTTTTGTGAGTGCTTTGTAAGTCAACGGCCTCAGGCTTTTTGCCAGTTTTTAATTGAGGGCAATTACTCCTTTGATTTTTGGCTAAAGGGCTGTGCTTCTCTGTGATAACAAGGAAGATAGAGAGAACGCGTTAAGGCTTCTAGCAGCTTTCGAACCAGAAAGGTCACTACAAGTGCTTTGGCAGTGTCTGTCCTGTCCTGCAAAGTGTGGAACCAAATGTACGTGAAAGGTGTGAAGGCAGAAGAGAATAAAAACTATATTGGATGGGATGCAGCTCTGAAGGTGTTAAGTAACTTAAACAGAACACAGAGT
>NW_010402948.1:12802-19358 GCF_000710305.1 Buceros rhinoceros silvestris | reverse complement strand
GCTGCCACCTGAAACAAGAGGGTTTTTTTACATCATATTTCTGTTTCAAAATTTCAGAGGATAAGTACTGCCTACCCTTTGTTCTAGAAAACAAAGTGCACTTCTAGCTTCATCGACTGTGTTTCTACAGACTCCTAGGAATAAAGAAATCCTATTACATTTAACAACACCTCAGAGAAGGTGTCAGGTGTGATAAAATAGGAGAGTTATTCCTGCCTCTGTGAAGAAATTGTTGTCTGTAGCTCAGTTCAGCAACGAGAAAACTCTGATGTCTTGACGACTCTTAGTGTACTTGCTGTTGTGAGATCCTCAGTATTAATACAATAATTTTATCAGTAAAAAATACTTTTAGTACAAAGCTAGCTAACCTTATGCAGAATCATATCGTATCGGGTCAATGATTGTCACATAAAATCGCATATGGGACTCAGCAATAGTAGTTTTACAATCATGTAAGGCTGTGAGATTTAAAGGAAAAAATTAAAACTGGGAACAAAATATTTCCAAGCAATTTTCTTTAATATGGCAGAGTAGTATAAATCCACAGATAAGGTGCCAAGGTTTCTGTGACCTGCTCATGGTTATTGCTGCCTATGGGTATTATTTAGTTGTCTCAGTATTTAACTAACATTTTATTATTAAGATACCAATGTTTTGGATCTGAATCCAAATGAACAAACAATCCAGGAAGTCTACGATAAACTACAAAATTGCTATTTGCCTGGTGTTTAAACAGAGCTTTCTGGACAAGAGAAGTGCCTGGGAATATCCAGAATAATTATCTTTTTTTTTTCTACAATGTTTCACAATCTGTGAATTAGAACTTTAAGTAGTTCTTGACTTTAAACAGAATTTACATTTTTGGGGAAACAGGTACCTTAATTTGTCAAGGTGTCTTCCACACTCCATGAAGTCCGCAGAGGATATTATAGTAATGAGGGCACCATTTGACACATTCAATTAATTGAATAGATGTTGTGGTCATATCTGTATGGTGAACTGTACATCTGTTCCCAAAATGCTAGCAATGCGTCATTATAAGAATAACCTGCATTAGCATATCCATTCACTTTGAGGTTAATGTTGCTTTTCAAACTTCTGGTTCACTTCTATACTTTTCCCCCTCTAATACTTTGTTTCTTTTATGCCATTTGGACCTCTGCCTTTTGCCTGAATAGCTTTCTGAATGTATATGCATTAATCAACAGCGCTGCAAGGGAATTTAATTGCATCTAGAAGTGATGACATTGGTTTTGGTTGTACAGTACAGTTTAAGAATAACAAACTGACCATCACTGCTGTAGAGCTGATGCTTGATGCTATCACGTAGTACGTTTTTTAATATAATTGGCACAAGATTGATTTGTTTTGTCTGAAACATCAAACACAGTTGTGTAGAAACAAGTCTAGGGTAAAGATTTGAGACAGCTGGTGGTACTCATTTCAAGTGTAACTTCATGTTTAGCTAGTACAGAAAAAATAAATTTCTCCCATTATATTCTTAGAACTGTGACTATCTTTCTCCCTATTTTCTCAGGAATCTTGAACTACTTGGTAAAGGGTATTAGGATGCTTTTAAGAAGGGACTCAGAGTAGTTGTGAAGATTTTTGACTGTAAATTGACCTGTTTATTCCCATGGGTCTTTCCTCCATAAAATCCTTCCAGTGAAAGATATTTCTCACTTAAGATCTAGAGAAAGAGAGAGCAAGGGTTGCAGCAAAGTGTCTGGAAGCATTTAGCTCCTAGCCAGAAAATTCAATTTCTTACATATTTTAAGAAAAAAAAAATATTTTAGAGAAGTAGACTTTTGAGTATACTAGACAGTTATTTTTATTTTGAGTATATGTTACAAAATACAAATTATTTCAACCGGAACCTGCAAATACAATTCTAATACAAGTAAGTTATAATATGTCATAAGGTAAAACTTCTAAGTCTGACAAAGTTAATAAATGGGACATCATAAAAGTCTGAAGGAAAAATACGAAGAGGGTCCTGAAGCATGAGGTTTGTAAGTAAATAGTATTACTTTTAAACTTAAAGGATAGAAATTGCATACCAAGGAGAGCAGATGGCTCTTCATGTTGACCTGAAAAATGTCAGGGAACTGTGAAAGAAGAATCTATGCCTTTCTTTGGAGAGACAGAAAAGGACAACAGATTTTCAGAGACATGGGAAACAATGAGGCTAGTGAGGTCTGATAGCAAAAAGTACAAGCAAGTGGATGTTTGAGTCTAATCCCTGGGAAAGTCTCTAGATATCATGGGCTTGTTGCACTATTTTTTTAAGCAGAAGGAAAATTCAAAAGTAGAAATTGTTCTCGTTTTGAACGAACATATGTCCTGTGAATTTTCATTAGACAATATTGAAGGAACATCCACGAGAATAAGAATTTATTAAGATTAAGGAAAACAGAGTTTTGTTCCTGCCCTGAAGTTATGTAAGTGGATCTTATTTGAAGAATGGCGCCATTCAAGAATGAAGTCAGAAAGTACACGGAGATGGTTGCTGCTGTTTGTTGATCTCTGAAGTGCTGAGTTCAGTTGGATTTAAAACCTGTATGCTTCAGATGCTGGGGAAAGAAGCTTCTTGAAAGAAGATTTTTACTTCACTTGCAGAGTTTTCCTTCCCTTAGTCACTGCCCATGGTTGCTTTGATGAGGGTTCACTCTTTCTAACAGTTATATAAATACACACTTTAATTTTCAGCTTTATCTGATTTTCTCTTAATTAGTCTTTCATGGAAAGTTAAGTTTACTTAAATGCTTACTTTATTGTCTGCAGAGCCTTTATTTTAAAATCAACACTGTGAAGCACAGTGAAAGAATGGCTCAGTAGTATGGGCTAGGACTGGTTTTGCTCATTTAAATTTTCCTTTATAGTCTCATTTGTACTATGCAAATTAGGATAGGAGGACCATATATCATGAAGATAAACCTGTCAGAACAACTCAAAGATATCCTTTTAGGAAGAAAAAAACCCCCTGCTCTTAAAGTAATAGATATGGAAGGCTCTGTAAAGTGGTTTTCCAGAAATTGCTGTGATTCAGTGAGCTTAGTTTATCTGTATATGAACTCTTTCTATATGGCTGTAGCTTGTATGTAGGATATTTTTTCTAATAAAGTTTGGTAGGTTTTTTTCTGGTTTTTTGCTTCCCCTTTAAAGATTCTAGTTTTACTTTTTTAACGGGTGAAATGAAGTAACATCATGGAGTAGCCACTCGAATTCCCATTGGACCTTCTATTGCCCTCTATTAGTATATGGCAGAGTACAGCCAAGTAGCTGTCTTCACTTGTTTATCCTTAAAGCAGATAAAATTAAAGAATAGGGTGTAAATATCAGGCAGTATGTATGTTTATGTTTATATTGTTCAGCAATTCTTTTTCAAATGAATTATTTAAAGTGTTCTCCTCTTGAATTCAGCTGTTTCAAACTTACATGCAGTGCAATAGAGGCTGTATATTCTGGCCTTACAAGTTTTTCTCTTCCTTGCATGTATGGCTGTCACTTGGCCTAAGAAAACTCGAAACAGCTTTGCATTTTTACATGCAGGTGTTCTGTAGGCTATTTTACTTTTTCTTTGCTTGAGAAGGGAGTGTGATCCACTTGCAGCATGTTGATGGCAGATTCACTGTTTGTGGCCAGCTTGTGCTTTTGTGGGTGTACTTATATGGTTCATAACTGTTGTTCTAGCAGATTTGAACTGGCAGGCCTTTTGCTCGACTAACATGTAAGACCAAAATACCCATGGTTCTGCACATACACGTTTAAACAAATCTCGGAACAATATCAGTTAGTGTCTATAAAAGACAAGCTACCACTTTGTTTCTTATTTTTACAGAAAAGGCCAAAACAATTTTAGCAGATTTTTCTTGATCTCTGTTTGAAAAATATTGGAAAATACTGCCCTGTGCTTTCATGAATCTTGAACCAGTTATGGCTTGAACTGCTAACTGCTGAGATTGGAAGAAGAGTTCCAGAAGATCATACCTCACAAAAGCAATAATTTCCATTCACCAAAAACTTTTGGGTAGGGTTTGTTTGTTTGTTTTGGGTTTTTTACTTTCCCTTTTTTTTCTTAAAAAAAAAAAAAGCACTGCAGCAGTTTGTCCTTTCTAGACCTTTCCTAGAAAAAAATGAGGAACTACCCTTCTCATTTTCTCCTCTAGGAGGTTTGTTGTGATCGATAAGGAAAAAGGAACCTGAGGTTCAACTAAACCAATATTTTGGCCTTTCTAACATTGTGCAGCAGCTGAAGACCTACAAAATTCATGTCCTCTTTAGAGCTTTTGATTTATGATTAGTGTGTTCCTTAGGGCAGAAAACAAACCACAATTGTTTTTTACATCAGTGACTTTTAACTTGACTTTTTCTGAGTCCTGTTTTGGCAGCCACTTTGTCCATGTTAATCCTCTCTTAAACTGCAAGATCAGGTCTATTAATTACTCAGCAGTCAGTTTGCAAGCACATTATTCTTGTCTGACTCAATATAAAAACATTCTGTCTTATTTATCCTTCAGAAGTATTATTTCTGAATCTCAGTCATGCCGCACTAGGGAATGTGTCTGTGTGTATCTCTATAGCCATATAGACAGACACAACATTTTATACGTTGAATATTTTACATTTGTAAAACTGGTTAGTAAGGTAGTCAAGCACAGATGCTGTAATAGAAAATAGCTTGTGAAATGACTTCTTGAATTCTCACATTTAACAGCTGTTTTGGCAGCAGTGCTGATTTCTTCTTGCTAGAACTCTCAGAAGGCTCTGTTAAGAGGAACAGAAACAATGTGCAGTACCCAAGTTAGGATAAGAATCACTTCACAGGATGGCAGCATCTGCTAGATGAATGGTTGCAAAAGAAGAAAACTGCATAACCCACTTGAGACAATTTTGACTGGGAAGTGTAGATTAGTTTTGTATGAATGGACTTATTTTTCAAGCTAGATGGATATTTTTTGTTTATGGCAATTGCAAGCATCACTGAGGATTATCCAAGTCTAGCAAGTCTAAGATAATAGCGTTAATGATTATTTCTTAATATACTCTGATAATTTCAGTCACTTCTCAGAGCATTTCATAGACTTTGGAGTGCATGCTTCTGAGTAATATTAAAGGCTGCTTCTACAGGAATTGGGCAACTGTACTGTTTTAGCTGTGGCCAAGTTTTTACCTCCAATGAGAGAGCTGATCTCCAGAAATGGGTCACTTTGTCTTTTCATATGAGTGTAGTATTTGCTAGGATTTCAGAACTGTGTCGTCCTTAATCAAAAGGGGCAAAATTTACACCTGCTATTTAGGAGGCTGGAGATATACGCATATATCATAAAAGCTCTTAGATATCCTGTTAACATTTGAAATATTCAGCAAAGTAGGCTGCTTGGTTGCTTTAGGCTGTTTCATTCCAAGTGTAAACTTGAGTAGCCTTCATACAGAAAGTTTTGATGCTATCTCTGCTACAGACTAGTGTTCAAGACCTACAGTTCTCTGCTCAGCTGGTCAAAAGAACAATTCAGCCTTCTGGGAAGGAATCAGTCCCCATGCATTTCTGCAATGAGGAGGATCCACTGACCTTCCTCTGCCTCTCTGGCATGGAAAGTGTCCTGTCATGGCACTGTCCTGGTGCTACAAGCACAGAGGATACTCTCTTCTCTGCTCTCCACTTGACTTTCAGCCTTGCTCTTTGTTTTTATTTTTTCTTTTCTTAGCTGAAAAAGCATTTGTTTACCGTCTTGACTGGAAGACATTTCTCTTCCTTGTCCATCTAGCGATCACAATGGTCTAAAAGAGAAAATGTCCTCTCTGCTGCAGTTAGTCATTTCAACATGACACCTAATGCATTTGCTGTGCCTTAGCAAGATCCGGTAAGACTCAGGACAATTTCTCCAGCAGGTATTGAGAAAGGAGGCTCAAATTCCCCTGGTTTCTCTTGTTCTTGGCATCTCCTAAGGATCTTTAGAATGTCCTTCTATCTTCTCATGTAGCTAGTCCACACACACTTTGTAGCGTCAGAATTATATGTTATGGATAATTTAACTGAGAAGATTTTCCAGCAGTGGAAGAAGGGTTTGAGAGGGTTAGAGAGCTTTCAAAGGGTAAAGAAGCTAGAGGTGGAAAAGGAGGGATAAAGCAACTGCAGCAAAACAGCACCAGATGCTGAAATGAGTAAGGTCAAAAATATATAAGCAAAAATAAAATGTAGAAAGAAATAAAAGTGGAGAAAAATTATTTAGAAAAGGGGATCCAGTATAATTTTTCAGGTAAATAAAAATCTCAGTGTTGCACCTTTTTTTTGGCTGTTGTATGACTGTGCCCAGAAATCCACACTTACAGAGACTTGGCCCCAGCACCAGATGCTGAAATGAGTAAGGTCAAAAATATATAAGCAAAAATAAAATGTAGAAAGAAATAAAAGTGGAGAAAAATTATTTAGAAAAGGGGATCCAGTATAATTTTTCAGGTAAATAAAAATCTCAGTGTTGCACCTTTTTTTTGGCTGTTGTATGACTGTGCCCAGAAATCCACACTTACAGAGACTTGGCCCTTTGTACTGAAG
>NW_010402948.1:0-12681 GCF_000710305.1 Buceros rhinoceros silvestris | reverse complement strand
TTCCCATTTGAACTGTTGTGTCTATTTTAATAAGCAGCATAAGTGAACAGATTAGTTGTTATTTGTTCATTCACCTGGGCTCCTGAGTTGAAATTTTCATTGGGTTTTGCTTTTGTGTAACGAATTATCATGGCAAAAGTTTCTACACAGTTACAGCAGCCTTTTCTATCTCGTACTGCAGAATATGCTTTCTGCATCCCCATTAACTTTCTGCCCATGCTGGAGTTACAAGTCAAAAGAATTTTTGAAGTAAAAAGCAGTGTTGAAATCAGAAAAACTTGGAATAACTTTTATCTTCAAACCCCTGTTGCAAATATGGCCCTTTACTTTTGAGAGGATAATGATATGTCTCCTTGGGTTCTCAAGCTAATCATAAGACCTATGTGGGTTATATAAGCTTTCTTGAGAGACTTAAAAATCCATGGGAGACAACTGCCTGTTGAGATTAATCCATTTTTATTTTTTTAAGCATGAAAATATGAGGCTTTTCCTTTTAAGCCTGAGAGTTAGATGTAGGATGCATTGAAAAAGCTTGCTTTTTTTTTTTCCCCTTCTGCAAAGTTGAAAAAGACATTTGCAATTATGGTAATGTGCTCTAGATGGGCTTTTTTTGGGGGGGTGAGAACTGAAATACTAGATTACATACACTTACACCTGCTTGATTAGAGATAAAAATAGTTTCTCCTACTGATAAACTGTTTCATCACACAGCAGTGTCTGCTGGTGCATATTTTCAAGCTATTAGAGATTCATAAGTCCATTAATCTCAATTGAAGATGAGTTTCCTCACTGACTTGCACATTGTGAATGTAGGTAGAAAATAGTATTCCTAGATCCACCACAGACAAATTCTTCTTGTTCACTTTTCCCTTCACGGCAAAGTCTTGATCACATTCAGAATTATAGTAGCAAAATCATCTGCAACCAAGATTTAGAAATAATTCCTATGCCAGTTTGTTTTCCTAGTACAGTTTTGTGTAATTGTCCCAGGCTTTCATTTTGAATGCATCTGGTTCAGCCCGTTCACTACAGTAAACTAAGCTTTGCTTATTGACATATAAATTGAGATGTCAGTATATATATTGCCCTGCTTTCAAAGAAATGATGCTTTCTGCCAGTAGAAATCATGCAGAAGGCCTCTCATATTTTATATGTAGTGAAAAAAAAATCTCTTTTGGGTGTCCAAAATGTCTAAGAAGAGATGGTGAATGCCCTTGAAGTACATGTTTTCAAAACACTGTGCAACTGCATAGAAGTTGGTAACTTCAGTGTGTTGCAGTCCTGGGAATGTTCCACAGCAAATCTACAGATTGTCAAAGTAATTTTGGTTTTGATGTCTGTACAGTTGGTCAGATGGCACTTTTTAAGAAGTTGATCAGTTAGTTGATGTTTTTCAGGTACCAAAACACGAAGTATAGATCTGGATGTAGGATATTTCACACTATTATCTTCAGGAACAGTAATGGGAATAGTAGGTTTTGTTGGTTAATTTTGATCTTAATTTATTCTTTCATTCTGTTGGTATTTGTACCGGTAGAGGACTTTACATGGCTAGTGAGGTGTTCGAGTTCTTAAAATTCTTTCTTTGTGGAAACATTGGATTATTTTTCGTTGTGGGGTTTAGCTCTTGGACAGCATAATACAATCATGTATCTTTGTTATGGAGGGAAAAATTAGGGTGTTTTCTGTAACTTACATGTATATTTGAATTTAATGGAATTCTAAACTCTTGGTCCACCTGAGACTTCATATGTGAAATCCTGTTTTGACTCCATGCTGGATTCCATGAATACACTCTGTTCTCTGTGCTTAATCTGATGGCTGTATTCCACTAAGTACCTGTTTGTCTGACATGAGAAATAACTATCTCAATGAAAGCAGAGCAGCTTAAATGAACTGATTGCAGAAAATATTGGTACTAGTGGGCAATGACTTCAGCATGACTCTTCACCTAGAGGGCAATGTGGACGACATACTTAGATTTACCACTTTAAAATTAAATCAGTAATGAGTTTACAAGGCCAATGACGCTAAACTACAGTATAACCTTGCCACCTGGATTTGTTTATGAAGCTGTCTTGATGTGAAAGTGAATCTAGCTGTGTTCTGGAACTGATTAATTGCTGTTACAGCAAGTGAAAGGTGCAGATTTGGGCACGATAGTCAAGGAATTGGCCGAATTTCCTAAAGGAGAAGGCAGGATTGAAATGTGGAGAGACTCCAAATGGCTTATAGAGTGCAGTCATCAGTGACTTACAGGTCGTAAGGAGAGTAGGAGAGGTCCAGTATTTTTCCTAGAGTAAGGGAACATATTTTACTTGCTCAAACTCCCCATTCACAGTGATGCCATCTTAATATTACATACCACCTTCTCAGCTGCATAACTTTGTGGATTTCACAGGACCCAAGCAGATATATTTGTAGTGCTAATGGTATTTTAGAATCCTGGCATCATGTCAAGCGTGTGTGAGGAGTTAGGACCTGCCGTGCGTCGTAGGTCTTGGATTTTAGCTACCACAAGGGTAATTTCATTGTGTTGTTTTTCTTTTTTTCCCTTGCTGTACAACCCCCTCGCAACATACCTCATCCCCTCTCAATTTTTGTTTCTAAATCCAGATTAATGTCTTAACGGTTTGATAGTATCATGAAGAAAAAACATTTTTTCATGTGAATCAATTTTCTTCAAGGCAAAGGGAAAACGAGCTAAACGTATTAAAGTTACTCAACTTTTGCAAACTACTCATGTTGTAAGAAATGATGAATTACAAAAATTGTGATATAATCTTATAATCAGACCTGATTTTGGCTTCTTTTTGGATCCAGGATGTATTTTCTCATGCCACAGCAGTCTTTATCAGCTTTTCTAAGCCAGCTGCTATATCAGCAAACCACCCCAAATGTAGGTGCAAGTGAATGGCTTCCCCAGGGGCACGTTCGTTCTAACAAAATACACAGCAGTAATCCAAAGGGTAATGTCCTTCAGGGATACCAAACATCTCGTATGCAGAGGAGTACCATCTTCTGAGGAGAAGCAGCCTGTGTTATGAATATAACCCTGCTTTGGTTTGTATTTATCCACCAGCCAGCTCTTTAGTTTTCAAATGTTTCAGTTTTCATTATATTTGTTTTCAACATGCCAAATATTCTGTGATTCATACTGACATTTTCAACTTACAAAATCAATTCAGACAAACTGGATTAGATAATAGCAGTTACTGAAGAGAAGGACTAAAATTTAATTAAGGTCTGAAATTTAAATCAATGGTAAAGACAAGAACCCACCAACAAAAGCGGCCATGGGTTTGGGTCTGACTTTGCAAGTACCATTCTACAGAGAAGAAAAAATGTGTGTGTGTGGTGTGAACGCTGGGCAGTAGTTGTCTAGATGCACTTGATCCTCCCTCATTTTCTTCTCCTCTAGGAGCTCCATCACTTTTATTGAAGCATATGTATAGAAAGGAAATACTGAAACCTCTATAGTAAATTTTCCCTTAGTCTAATGCTATATACAGTGTACCTCTTTCTTCACTACATTTTTTTGCAGATATTTAATTTGCAGAGCAATATGTATAACATAATGCTAGTGCCAGTTTTGCTTTGTAAAAATAAAACTTCTTCCCCTCAGAAAATGTTTTGGTTTATTTCTTAAACAGACTCAGTTTCTCAAATATCCTTTAGAAAGTTTTAGAGAACGCATGCAAGAAGCAGACTGAAATCACTAAAGTGAAGCAAATTTAATGTTAAAACCAGACTCCAAGTAACCTTTGAAGTGACTTATGATCTTCTGCTGTGTGTTCCCTTCACTGCACAGTGACCCACAGCACTTCCCTATTTTTAGAAAGAACATAAGTGTGGTTTTAAGATCATCATCGTGGCTTGGCTTTGCGGACGAAGATCTGGTTTATTTGCACTTTGAGACATACTAAACTGAAACAAGATTTGCAAGACACAGGCTAATGTCGGCTCTCATCTACAATGCAAAAAAGAAACAGGTATTAGCAACTGCAGTATTACCATGTTCTTACACTTTTTTTTTTTTACAAATAGGTATTTATATTTAACATGCCCTTAGGTTTTGCATGCAAGATAACGTTTTATGCAGCTCTACTGGATACAGTGCGTCGCATCCTTTCGGTACGGGGGAAAATGCCCCCCTTCTCAAACCGCAACATTTTGGCATGGGAGCATCCGGTTCCTCCATGTTGAACCCAGGACACAGTGAAATTAGATCAGGCCCAGAAAGTTTGTGTGGAAGTTTAGCAGTTTGGTAGTGTGGATACCCTGTGATTATGCAAACAACATTGCAGGCTGTAAAAGGGAGTCTGAGAGGCAGAATATTTTCAGTTATGTGAATTCCATAAGTTGTGTGAATGAATAAGAACAAATCCACAACAATCCATGATCTGCTATGGATTTGAGACCATGTATTTGAAAACTGGAATGAATAATGTTATTATTTCAATCACATATACACTAAGAAGCTGAATTAATCATGTCATGCCATTTTAATTCTTGGTTGCCTGATAGACAGAGCATCAAAGGGAGAGGGATGATGTTGATATTTCTGCTCTTCATTAGTAATTGGACTGATACCACCGAACAACATTAGGATGGTCCATAGCTATCTAAAATCACAACATTTTAATGTTACTATTAAATTGAGCTGGATTTCAGCTGACAATGATTACTGGAAGTGGATGGTCGTTTAAGTCATATGGAAATGAAAGGTTTTTCAAGGAAAATATATGAATTCAATCAAGGGAGGTCATGTCTAACTAAACTTCTGTAATACTTCTAAGGTAACACTGATAGGACAAAGAAACTCTGGATAGCAATTGCTTTGATTTTCCAAAGACTCTGAGAAAATTTTACGTTTGGATTGCAAAGTAGAACAAAGAACTTGGAATACCAAAAAGGATGTTTTTAAGAATAATATCAAAAAAAGTATCCTTTTATGCTGAAGTGCTATGTAACTTGCTAGGCTTGTGACTGAGCTACCACAAAGATTATTTGTGTGAGTTGTTCCTTAAACTAAATTACTTTTTTTTTTTTTTTTTTTTTTTTTTTTTTTTTTTTTTTTTTTTGCATCTGGCATTTGTGGGATACAAATAAAACTGTCACATTGCTCCTTCTATTGGATCTGTACTCAATGAATTGCAGCTGTTAAGTGGCTATCCCCACTGGGCCTATTTCTTTTAGTAGTGAGTCTCTTGCATCTCTTTAACATAATAAATCATCCATCTTTCACATGTCCTTGCTCACATTGCCCTAGCTAAAGGTTGTTTGCTGTCCTGGATTTATAAATGTTAATATAGACAGAAGTGTTCGCTGTTGTTCTGCCGGTATATGCAATAAAGAGTGGTATACACAACCTCAGGCGCTCTCTTGCCAGCAGGCTTTAACCATTAGTGGCAATAGCCACTAACATTCTTGCAGTATTTTGTTCTGGGATGGTTATATTTTAGAAGGTCTTCATAGCATCTTTCATGGCTTTGTAATGCTATCACTGAAGTGATTCTCATGTGGCTCCCAGCATTTGGACATTTCTGCTAGGTGAAAGATGCACCTCCCAGAGGCCTTAGTTCGGTGCATGGATATAGCCCAAGCAGAGTGTGTCGGCACTGTGACACAGTGAAATGAAAAGACTGCTTCAAAGTACAAGGCTTTCCCTTTATTACGTCCCTGCTACTGTATTAACATACTAAACATTATCCAGGAATGTCCCAGACACTAGGATTTAATCATCCATACTGGTATCATGGTCCCTGGGAAGCATCCAGTGTGTGCTAACTTGTTCTCTCCCCAACAAATCCTGGGTATCATTCATGAGTTAAAACTTTTCTGAGATCATTCCCAAATGGCAGTTTACAGACATCTGTGGTGTCTTTGAGGATAAGAGAGTTTGCTAACAGAGTTATGAGTTGTTCCATGCCAGCTTGTCAGTACTCGGGGACATTCCCAGGCACACTGCAGCTACCAGCATATATGTATTTTTTCTGACTCCTATGGTACAGTAGAGAGGGAATAGAAACTAACAGGGGAGTACTAATATGTTTCCTCAGTGAGATTGTCATCATATATAACTGCTTAAGAGTGACCCAAATCCGTATTTTGAAGTGAATTAACCCAGTAGTTCAGTATACGGAGGGTGTCATATTGTGCTCATGTCCAAGCTATCTGTTATCTGCCTGCCTGCTGCTGGTGCATTGGGCAATGTGACTAACAACTGCCAATTGTTTTTGCTCTTCCATCCTTCCACCAGTGAGTGTACAGTGAAGTGTAATACATATTGAGAAAAGCCTACTGAAACAAATCTTCAATATATGTACACCAGAAAAGACCTACTTTTTTTTTTCCTTTTTGTTTAGAACAGCAGAGTTCAGATTATTGTAAGGTTCATAGTATAGAACTGAACTTAATGTAGTTAAAGAATTTGCCGTTACAGCTATTCTCGTTCTGCATGTGCCTTTTGTTTAGCATATTTGTATTTGCAAATGTTGAAAAGTAGATGAAACACCATGAAGGAAAACTCTTTTACTCCTTCTTCGGGGCTTTTGTGAAAGCAGTCAGTCTTAAGTGTGTATATAGTATTTCAAAATGTGAACTTTATATGAATAGCAGTTATTAAGGAATAAAGAGGATCCTTTTTGAACAGAGCCAAATGAGGCAGGATAAGTCAGGGAATGCATATAACATTTTATTAAGTCCTAGTCACTAACCACTAGATATATTTCATTAAAATTTTAATGGTAAATTTCACTTTATATTATAACCAAGGAGACTTCATCACTTCACTGACCAAACAAGGGATCATTTCTAATGAGGCAGCTTAAACTACACTTAGCCTGATTCTTAGTTTGCTATTCACTATGTCAAGGAAAAATATCGTAACAACTTAGAAGAATGCAAAGGTGTAACCAGCCTGCAGGGTTTTATCTATCTTTTACGTTCTGGTCATGTAAACGTTTGGCTGGTATTGCATCTCAGTTGCTAAATATGTTCTTGGTATCAGTATTCACAGCATAATGTTCTAAGAAAAAGTTTCACAGCAGCTAAATAGCTTTTATTCTTAACAAACACTGCTGGTATTTTCTTTATGGTCTTGGTGTTTGTATGCATACTTGGAAATCTTACCATGTGACAGTACCCCCTGAAAGCAATAAAATGCTCCTACCTGCCCAGCTCCTACTGTGTGACTTTCTGCCTGGCCTGCTGCTCACATGAAACCTCCCTCTGATACCATTTCAGTCACTGCACAGTACATGCTAAGAGTGAAGTATTTGTAAGGGTGCGACAGAATCACACTTACAGACACACGCAGGATTTGTTAAACCCACAATGAGCTATTTCAGCTGACAGTAAAGTACAGGCAGACAACAGTTACAGATGAGTATGGCAGGACAACTATGCTTAAATTGCACCACAGTTGCAGTAAACAAGGTATCTGTTGCCTTTCTTTATATGACTTGCTCCTTCTCTCAAGACAATGTGTAATTCTGTTTGAAACCTTGTGTGAATTTTAATGTCTCTGTTAGGGGAGTATTTTAACCTTTGTAGCTGCTCTCCACTTTCATCTGTTGTAGTCTTGCTTTATTTTTCACCCTGAAACTCCTTTATCTGCTCCATAGTGGAAGACAGTCTGCCCTGTCTTTATTAGAAGACTGTTTCACTTTCAGAGGAATATAGAAGTCATCTTATTTCATTAGGAGTTGTTTCCTGCACTTCTCTTCCTAGGCTTTAACCAGGGAACATACAAGTTCCAAAAGTATTATTTCAAATGCACAGCAGATGCACAGAATTAACTAATGCCATGGGCGCTTTCTACTCCAAGCATGCTGTACTTATTGCTTTTTAATGCCAGCATACTCACGTATAGATGTCTAAGATCACTTCTGAATAGGAAGAACAGTTTAGACTAAATGCTCACATACGAGAAATGGGCTTTCCTGATGTTGGTTAACATCTGGGCAAAATTTTGAAAGGGCATATGAAGGTTTGAGGACATTTTTTTCTTGGGTGACTGCAATGCTCTGGAACTAGGTGAGGAGAACAGATAATGAATACCCCACTAGGTGCTGTTCCTGTGCTTCTGTAGCATGCTTTCCTGCATGATTAGCTCTCGGGGTCTTTCCATCGAAGTCTGGCAAACTTTCTCCTTCATTAGTCAAAGGATACTAATGCACTCAGCACAGGAAATCTTTGCTGTTATATCCCTGCTGTTTGCCAGGTGATGTCTCTGTTCCTAGGTGTACAGAGAGGATTTCACAGAAAGATTTGAGCACTTAAATATCTCAAGGTACCTGACCATTGTACAAGTGGCTCCACGGGAAGGAATTAGATACTGTGAACAGTTGGGTACAAATTGCTGAAGGAGAGGGATTTGGATTCCATCAGTGGCTCGTCAATGTCCCAGTTATAGTTCTGTGTTGCTAAAATCACTCTTATTATTCTGATTTTTGACATTCTGATATTTACTTTGCCATTAGTTTAAGGTGTGCTTTGCTAGATGTTGAGTTTGCTGAGGAAAATAAATCATGCTAGTAGGAAGATAATTAAGGTATTTATCAGTCTTTAGGTTCAGCCACGATACTGTGAGGACAACAGCCATAATTAATGTGAATCTTGAAAGGCTGTAAGCCCAGTAAAGCAGTTCCTGCATCATTGCAGTGAAGTATCCCAATGATGTTGTCCTGCTTTGAGTTAGAACAGAACTCATTCTGTTTATAGATTTTACTTTCCAGCTCAATTTCTTCTAAGTGACTGCACTTTCTGAAGTTAATGACGTATTTTTGCAGACAGTGTCTGCTTCTAGAAGTGATAACTCTTGATGTTTACAGTTGCTACCAGGGACTGGTGTGCTGAAAGGCTCTTGCTTGTACTTTCTCCTGTGAAGACCAAGGTCACCAATGTGCATGATGGTGGCGGGTGCAGTAAGTGAGAGGCCACACCTGCAGTGAGGAGCAGACAGGACAGGTGATCCTAAACTGACCAACAAGGAGTTCCGTCCCATAGATGTCATATTTGGTACAAAGCCAACGGATCATGAGGATCTCATTCTCTCCTCGGTCTCTTCTTGCTCTCTTCTTCAATGGCTGGCATCCGAGGAAGAATCTTTCTATTCTGCCTTTGATCCTAATCTGAAATCATTCTGAAATCTAGTTCCAGAATCCAGATCCTGCACCCAGTTCCCATCTGCCACAGAGGGCAGTTGGCTTTCCTCAGTGTCTGCCCCACAGCATCAGTGGTAACAGTGATGTGATTGCTATCAAAGGGATTGGGTTCGGTATTGGTATTGTCTGTATTTGTATATATTTCATTTCATTATTCTGATTCTCATTAAAGCAGTGTTAGTTTTCTTTTCCAATCTGCAAGTCTCTCTCTCTTTTTCCCTTTCTTTTCCCCTTTGGGGAGTGAGCTGGGGCCGTGGGGGTGGGGGGTCAGGGAGGGAGCATCTGTCATTTGTCTAGTGGCCAGCCTAGCCCTAACCATTGAGGAATGTATATAATCATACATTCTGAAAATCTAAGGGAACTATGTTGCTTTATGAAATAGATTCTAATATGAAGTTTCTGCAAAAATAAGTATTTCTGCTTTATTTAAAGGCTTCATTTTTTTACATAGAATCCTGGCTTGTGAAAAGGTATTTATAAAACTTGCTTCACTCCATAGGTTTATATTACATGTCTGAGAGTGTAATGTGCTAGATAAAAAATAAATGGAAAATGTATTGTAGGTATTGTTCATAAATTCAACTTGGGAGAATGTCAGCTTTAGGTGTTAAACTAATAACCTTGTTCAGTGAATTGAGTTATTCTCTAAGATGACTGGCACCCTTTTAAAAGGTGGTTTATCAGTTTCCATTTTTATAAAATACCAAGATTGAGACACTGATGTGTTGCAGTTCACTTTTCATTCCATATTCATGTTCTCCATGACAAAAAAGAGTAAGTCTAGTGCGGAATGAATAAGTAAAGCAATGTTCACTGACACTTTTTTACCATAGTAATGAGGGTCTGCTGCCCACATACATCAAACTGCTACATAAGGATTTAAGGATAAGCACAGGATCTCCAGAAATAGTCTTTATTCCATAGTTATCTGTCTACCTGGTGCTGTTTCAGTTGATCTTATTCCATAGGGATGATAATATTCTTTTTTCTTTCACTATCAAACAAGTAAGTCATGGCCTTTATATAATGAGGGAAGGCATAAATGTCCCTTCAAAAATGCTGTTCTATCCTAAATGTCTAAATACTCTCTCTTTCAGTTGTTGGAGTTGCAGATGTAAACTGAGAATCAAGAGAGTTCAACAAACTTAAGAAAGAGAAAATACTTTTAATACTGAAATTTTACATTTTTAAGAAACTGAAAAACACTCACGAGTTGTCTGCCTGGCAGGAATAAATGCGCCCAAACATCAGATTTTTGCTGTGAAGAAATGAGGCTGTTGCGCACATAGGTGACAACCTGTGCCACACTAACAGTGCTCTGTTGTAGACCTCTTCTTTTGTCACCTAAACAACAAAGCTGTTTGGTTTTCTGTAGGTAATGCAGTGCTTACAGTCCAAGGAGAACAAATTTTCTCTTCAGTCTGATTGTTAACCATAGTTAGCTAAACAAATCTGGAGATTTACACGTTGAAACTTAGACTGTTAAAATAAAAGTAATTTTGCCAATGGCTTTTGAAGACTTTACTGTAATTGTTATCAGAGGATTATTTCGTGATTTTCCTCCTGGGATTCTTTTCATTATGAAAAAGATTTCAGACTAAAAAAGGACTCGCTTTCTAGCTCAACCTGTTTTCTATAAGGTATTGACCAAGTTATTTTAGAAAATATAATCTGAATATGCAAAGATGTTCTTGCATTAATGTCACTGTACAGGAACTTAGTAGCTCACCTTCTAAATAGATGTTTAAAGCATAAAATAAATTTAAATTTCTTGGCCTCTGTGACATAGGTCTAGGATACTTTTTTCTTTAGCTCTCATGATAGAGACACTTGCAAATAGATACAGAAAAGAGGGCAATGAGGTGGTGCTTCAAAAAGCCGAGTAGTCTGTATTCCTCAATTGATTGCTTTATACCCTATTACTTCAACAGAATTGTGCTTAAATAATTTCTTAAAGATTAGATTTTTGCCTTTCAAAAATTGCTTTTCATTATCTGCTTTCCTTTTCTAATATACATGTTTATCTTTTATTCCTTTCTTATAGGCTTTAATGAACTAGATTTGCACATACAAAATAAATCTGCCTATTATCTAACGTTGTTGTATGTGGATTTTAGACTTACTGGATCTGTAGTTTGTTATCATTGCTTTTAAACAAATGTTCATTTATATTTTTAACAAGTTTTGCTATTTTAAGGAGCTGCCTGTTCAATCAGAAACTTGACAATAACTTTTTCTAGTTCAAATTCTATCTTCTAGTGCTTTCTGAAAAGTTGATCTAGAAAGTCATGAATATGGTAATTTCCCTTTCTCAGCAAACTCTTTTTTTATGTTATTTTTGTTCCACAGTGGTTAGATGTATAGTTCTAAGTCAGTAGACACAATGTGAGTGTAAAATGGAGAAATGACTTTCTTATAAAAAAGTTAGCTGAGAAATGAAAATCATTAAATGATAATAATACAGTAATCATATTTCTAAATTTTGCAGTGTTAATCTAAGCATCTCATTCTGGTATGAAAAAATACTTCATAATAAAGAATAGGTTTTAACCAGAGTTAATGTTCTAATGGAGGATAGCTGTCAGTTAAATTTTGTGGGTCAGTGATTTTCAAGGAAGGAAGAGTTGTCAGAGAAAAGTGTTAAGTGGGAAAGGAGGACTTTTCCACTGAGCGACTTCGTTGGAGGTCAGAACAAGATTTCAGAAATACCGATTTGTACTCCTGGGTTTTTTAGAGATTCTTGCATTTTACATCAGGAAAAAGAATTAACTATCGTGATGTGGCAATGAAGATAAGGATAAAAAATAGAAACATAATGGTGATAAAATAATGAAACGAGAAGAAAACAACAGTTACATTGCATCAGATTAAGTATTCAATAAAATTCATACACCCTCAGCTCTTCCCTTGTCCGCTGATGCAGTCACTTCATCATAGAAGGCCACTAGGTTGGTCAGGCAGGACTTGCCCTTGGTGAAGCCATGCCGGCTGTCTTGAATCACCTCCCTGTCCTCCATGTGCCTTAGCAGAGCTTGTAGGAGGATCTGTTCCATGATCTTCCCAGGCACGGAGGTGAGGCTGACTGGTTGGAATTTCCCAGGGTCCTCTTCTACGCAGTTTTTAAACATGGGTGCAATGTTTCCCTTTCTGGTCAACAGGGATGTCACTTGACTGCCAGGACTTTTCAAATAGCGTGGACAGTGGCTTGGCCACTACATCAGTCAGTTCCCTCAGGACTCTGGGATACATCTCATCAGGTCCCATAGACCATATGTTTAGGTTCCTCAGGTGGTCAAGAACCTAATCTTTTCTTACAGTGGGAGGGACTTTTCCCTCCTGGACCCCATCATGCAGTCCATTGACTCAGGAGGTGTGACGAGAGGTTGCCAGTGAAGACTGTGGCAAAAAGTTGTTGAGTACCTCAGTCTTCTCCTCAGCTGTTGTTACCAGCTTGCCAGTCTTGCTTATTCTGCGGGTACGCTTTCTTTGACCTTCCTTTTCTGATTGACAC
>NW_010402947.1:10547-16350 GCF_000710305.1 Buceros rhinoceros silvestris | reverse complement strand
AATGAGCTCACTAAAGCTCTTATCAGTACCTCTAATGAGCATCAAAAGTGTTCTGTGTGTTTTGGCAGGATTCCCAGCTAAAACCAGTCCGTCGCATCCTTTCGGTACGGGGGAAAGAGCCCCCCCTCCTCAAACCGTGACCCTATTAAAGCCTAATGAGCTCACTAAAGCTCTTATCAGTACCTCTAATGAGCATCAAAAGTGTTCTGTGTGTTTTGGCAGGATTCCCAGCTAAAACCAGTCCGTCGCATCCTTTCGGTACGGGGGAAAGAGCCCCCCCTCCTCAAACCGTGACACTATTGTACAGACTAGTATTTACAAGGTAACATAACATCTGTAGTGATGAGGAAGGTCCGAGGTCTAGCCACAAGTGAAGCAAGGCTGGGATTGGCAAGGTACAAAGCCAGGCATAGTCTATCTACAATACAGTTTGAGTAAGGATCTGAGCTTAAATGAAGCTTCCAAACCACAGTACATAGGATACACGAGCAGATGCTGCAGTTGGGGACTTCTCACAGCTCTTTTTCACAGCCTTAGCTATTGCCACAGCAGTCTTGTCCAAGGTTAGAGTTAGGATTAGGGTTAGGAAGAAATTGCAGACGAGCATTGCAAAGAAAGACAGTCAGAGGCTGATATGTGTATGTAAGAGATCGATGATGCACTCAGGACCATGCCATGTTGTTCATAATGTCCAATTTATTTTTAGCAGGTGATTTTTAGAAGTCTCATTAATGAGGGATGAAATATTAAAGGTAATGTCTTGGTTAAGGGGACATGCATATCTAGCGTTTCACATCAAATTCCCTCTGGAACCTCATATAGAAATCTTGCTTGCACTTCTCCCCTCACTTTTTTCTTGACATCATCTTCATCCATCCTCATCCACCAAGCTGCAAATTCTCATCCACCTCCTTCTGACTTTGTCAGGAGGATGTTTGATTGCTTTCTCTTCTGAGTTGTCCCCGTGTACGAAGAAAGAGGCCACCACTAGACAGCACCTACTTTTTCCCTCAGGGTCTTCAAATAACAGTAGACACAGTCTGGGTACCTTCTTGGTGTTGTGCTTTCTAGCTTTCTGGGTTCTTTCACTACTTTTTACCCCTTGATTCTCACCTCTTCCTTTATTCTGTCTGTGGCAGTGCCTAAACACTTTATTTCTATCTCTCACTGAATTGCCAGGGAGAATTTCAAAGTATTTTAGGTGTTGGAGAATTCAGCAAAAAGAGAGGTCATATGGGATGGTGCTTAGAAGAGGAGCACACAGGCTTGGTCTGCTTCTACCCCAAATGCCCAGAACGTTGCACTGTGGTTATTGTTGGTTACAGGTTCACCTGGTGCCTGAAATCACAGACTTTGTGCAAGTCTGTCTCATCCTCTTTTGCGTCTCCTGCTCTGTTTCCTTCCACAGCCCCCTCTGGCAACACATCCCATTAGCTGACATAGAAAAATGTTCTTCCTTTTATCTATTCAAAGCTGGGCTCCTGAGTGCAGCATTGTGGGATTTGGTGAATAACAATTCTGTTTTAACCTTCTCTACCACTTTATGATTTGGTAAACCACCAACATATGCTCCCTCAGACTTCTGCTGTCTACAGTAGAAAGTCACAGCCTTTTTATTTTTTTCGTGTAAGGTAGCTACCCCACTGCATTTGTCATTTTAGTTGCCCATCTCTGAATGTTGTCTCACTCTATTACATCCTACAAACACAGATAGAGGAGCAATACACAGTACTCAAGGTCTGGGTGGATACTTTTCCAGACAACAGCCAGTAATTCATTTGTCCTTTTTTGTCTGACACTGGAGATTGAGGTAACAATGTCAGAAGACAGAAAATGATGACTCCAAAATCTGTTTCCTTAATAGTAATTGCCATTTCCAAGTTCAGCATCATGTAGGCACTGTTTAAGTTATTGTTCCTTGCAGGCACTACTTTACATTTAGCTACATTGAAGCTCACCTGCCACTCTTTTGTCCTTTCACCTAGATCTATGCCACTGACATTGTATTCAGCTAACCAAAGGAAGTTGGCATCATCCACCGAGGTTTCACTGCGTACTCCTTTCACCAGGTCATTGATGCATAATGATAGAGACATAGCATAATTTTGGTCCCAGCAAAAGTCTTTCTGGAACACTACTGACCTTCTTCCATCCTGGAAAATGACCATAAAGCCCACCATTTTGCTTACCACCATTTAATTAGCTTTCAGACCATAAAGGAATCTTTCTTCTAATTCCATTGCAACCATGTCTCTAGTAACCTTTAGAGTGGAAACTTAACCAAAGGCTTTTTGAAAACCCCAAAGCATGATCCAGTGGGTCACTTTTATCCACACCTCCACAAAATTCTGACTCCCCTTCCTAGAAGCCTTCTTGACTCTTTTTCCCAAAAGACTTTATTCATTTATGAAAGGAGGGAATTCACTCCTCATTGCAGACTCTACCATTTTTCCAGGAATGGTCATCCTAGTCAGCTTGCAGTTTCCAGGATACCTGCTCAAAACTTTGCAGTGTAAGGGAGTTACGCTGGCAATCAGCCAGGCCTCCATCACAGAGGATGTTTGAAGAGGTAGTTTGCACACTGTGGTCAGCAGTTCTGCAATTTCACATTTGAGTTCCCCCAGAGCTCCCAGGTGAATGCCATCTAGTCTGGGTGACTTATGAACACAGCTTCGCTGCTTGGTCTGATGCTTGCTGTATATTTACTTCTAATTCATCTAGCTTGTCTGACCTATCTACTCCAAAGAATGTGTAGACTTATTTATGTCATGATTTACACTGAAATCACAAAACCTAGAAGTTTTCTTCAGGCTTCGCGAAGGACCTGTCAGTGTCATCCTGTGAAAAGACAGTGGCATTTAAAATCTAAAAATATAAATGAGCCATAGCACGGATAAACCTTTAACCTGATATCTTTGCAGGAATTTAGTATGAGGTTTCCATGCTAGCTGGACTCTAGATGTCTTTGAAAGCTAAGGAAGCTCTGTACTACTATAATGGTATTGATACCAGAAACTATCAGGGACTCAATTGGCACAGATGAGATCAGGATCTGGTCTGAGTGTATAGTTCAAAATTATCTTATCTGGTAAAGAAAGAAGAGCTGACATTAGTAAGATCCCCAGATTTTTGTTACCTAAAATATACAACCCTTAATGCTAGCAAGCTAATACGTCTGCTAAGGTTGCAAAGAATCTCAGAGGAAAGAGTCTCTTCTGAGAAAATTGACAAATACTGATTATCACATGGAAACAAAACCATGATGCAAATGCTCAGATAATCTAAATGAGAGTGACTTCTCCCAAGACTGCAACCGAGATTTGTTGGAATTTGACATGCTATACCTGCTGTTTAGACTTCCTGATATAATTAAATGTATTTTCCATAGAAAGTTTTCATGAGATGTTTTTATGTCCTATTTTGTCCGAAATTTAACGAAATGGTGATTTCCACCACCAGACCCTCATTCAAGTGCAAATATTGAAACCTGGAAATGAGATTCAACACCGATTTTGATGCCTATATGAGAATGCATACTTGTCACTCTAACATAATCCGTTCACATATCATATAAAGATCTTTCAGCAAAATTTGCTCTCGAAAGGGTAGGAATAGGTCTGACATTTTGCAATGAATTATTTCACAAGTCTCTTCTTCTTCAGCCACTTCAGTTATTGTTTTGAAATAATAATAATAAAAAAAAAATCCGGTTAAATCTGCAATCCAGTTAAATCTGCAATCCAGTTAAACCACGTCCAGAGCTCCTCAGGGGGAATAGATCTGAATTATTGCTTACATGGCAGCTTGCCTCAAAACTTGAAGCTACTACCATCATAAATAAAGACAAAATGTCAATAGTTATTTGAAGTTCTACTGCTATGGCAGTTTTTAATGTCATTTCAAACTTAGGGACTTTAAGGCTCATATAGTTCTCCTCTGGGTGACGGACAAAAGCAGAAGGAATAGGGTGGCTGTTGCCTTTTTTCTGTGCGGCTTGCGGTGACTCTACCCCGAAGTGTATGGTGGCTGCTGCAAGAGCTTAGATGTAAGAAATTGATGCAAATCAATCACAGCCTAGTAGAATTATGCCACTTCAGTTTAGCAAAGGACTCAACTATAAAATTATGTATCATACAAAATGGACTTGAGAGTCTCATGAAATTTTCAGACTTGGGGTTTTTAATGTTAACAAACTTAAACTTTCCTTGTTCAACACTGAAGCCTGAGAAAAACTGGTGTGTCTAAATTGCAATAATCTGCAAAACATGTATTCCAGAGGACATAAAAAAACCCCAACATCACCAAACCAACCAACTAAAGTTTTCTTTTTGTGTCCAGAAGGTCCATGATTAAGGTTCCCTTGGTGCTTTTGGTGCATCCAGCATCAAAAAGGTAATCTCTTTTTTAATTTAAATCTTAAAAAGGCATTCATTGCCATTTTTCATAGGGAAAGGAGTCTTCAACTGCTAGAGCTGAAAGCCTGTCACTGTGATTTTTCCTAAAAATCACGGCTTTTCAGAGTTACTCTCCTGAAAGGCACAAACTTTTAAGGCATGTTATTTCATAAAAGTGACACAAAAGCACAGATGCTTTTCAAAACCTATTTTTAAGATCTGCAACTCAAGAAAAGTTCCTCTAATTTACCTACAATTTTAGCAAAAGAAAGTTTCTGTGCAAAGCTCTATGTACAAAATGTGAAGTATCAGGAGCATAGTAAAACGGAGTGTAGAAGAGGGGAGGCAAAGGCGGGTATGCTATGTCACTACAAAAGACAGCATTAAACATCTGAAACTGGCACTGCAGAGAATGGGCTTTACATCCATTTTTTTTCTGAATATTTAAGGATGGTTAAGTTTTAAAGGGCTGTCTTTCTATTTGGACTCTCTATCAAATTGAACAGTGACCATTCACGGATCACATTCACTTTTGAAACAGCTCAGGAGAGCCCTGTCTTGGATTCCCAATCACTTCTATCAGTCGACATGACCAGCAGGCTCAAAGACAGCTTCATGGGTTGACAGCATAGGAAATTCAGCTGCCTACAGCAGAATCAGATTAGTTTCCAGATGTTGGAAATAAATATTCCAGAGGATTTGGCCTACTGGCTCCCACTCTGCCTAAGTTCCTCATGTGTAGCTCCAGATGTTAAAAACACTTTATAATAAGGCACAGTAGAAGGACAAAAAAACTCTTCTTGAATGAGTGTGTCTGCTCAGTTTGTATTGCTGTCATTTCAGTCATTTTACCAGGCTGACAAAGCCCAGGATGTAAACTGTGTAGGTTACAGCATATAGCATATGAACAAGCTCACAGCTCAAATGCTTTACGGTATGATAGACGTGCAAAAGTCTCAGGAGTGCTGGTGGAGACATCTGACCCACACAGCCATGTTATTCAGCATCTGTGTACCACACAAGTTATTCATGTTTATTACAGCCAAACATCTGCTAGAAAATCTCCTTCCCTTTTCCTCATGCACAGAATATCAAGGATCTAACAACACGTAACTGGAATATATTTATGGCTTCTCGTGACAGAGTAGGCTGCTGCAATTTTTTCTCCTCTCCCTCAAAATTTAAGCTGCAGTGGAGCACAAGCCATATCAAGATATTTGAACAACTGACATTCTTAAGGAAACTTCCTTAAAGATTATGAGGAATATCTCCATCTCCCAATAACAAAGAAGAAGAAGAAAAAAAAAGCAGGTCAAAACAAGCATGATTAGATCTAGTCTTCCTATAGCTTTACCAGAACATAACATCCTCCCATTAGCTGTGATTTTAAAAAATGAAACCAAGTTTCC
>NW_010402947.1:454-10428 GCF_000710305.1 Buceros rhinoceros silvestris | reverse complement strand
CCTAAAGATATACAAAACCAAAATGTGCTTTAAACTGAGTTTGCGTAACCGCTGAAGTTTGGTTTGATTTCTACTCCACTTGCACAAAGCTGGCAGGAATGTGGCACGTGGAATATTTCTACTTAATCTGCAACAGTCTGTTTTTGACTGAAAATACATTAAGAGATATTGCAGGCCAAACTGCAACCTAGCTTAATTTACTGGATTGGTGAGGAATGCAAGATTGGGCAAAATATTCAAAGGTAAAAAGTTTGCATTATTCCATAATCATAACGAAAGCAATGAACCTTTTTCCTCGTTCCACTGATTTACTTCATTATACCTCACTGTTCATGTATTTCCATTCGGTTCTTGCCGAATACCTCATAGGAACTTGAGAGGAAAATCAACCCAATTGAGATACCAAGCAGGGAACACTTAAAAGTGTCCCTTTCTTTCTGTGCTCAGTATTGGAGAAAAGAATTTGACCATCATTTGCTCCTGTAACCACAGATGATCTTTCCCGCCAATTCTATACTGATAGTTCTGGGGAGATTTGTATTAGAAATCTGGATGGACAGAGCAATATTTCGATAAATATTCATTTATTCACATTTAAACCTCAATTTTGAATAAACAGCATGCACAAGATTGTGCACATTCATTATCTGTGATTATTTGTGTATTAAACCTTAGAGATGCAATAGTCTTTAAAAGTGAATTTTAAACTCGAATGTTGGTGAAAATTTTTTTTTTTCAATTTCATATTCCAAGTTCAGAAAGATTCCAGTAAGGTGGTAACATTTATATATGTGTTTCATTATAAACACCTGAGTAGTCCTATTGAAGTTGATGAGATTACTCACATACTTCAAGTTAAGTGTTTCTAGGTCTGGAATCTTGACAGTTTTTTATAACAGCTTTGAAAAGCCCAGTAGTAGGGAAACAGAGAAAGTTCAACAAATGCATTATCTATTGTGAATTATTCATTCAAGCGGAGTTTTGTTAGTGACAAATGAACATCATTGAAGCTCTGACTGAGGCCTGATAATGAAGAAAAGCCTAGCATTTCCAAAATGTAACTTAATTCTTTGTTACCACAGAAAAAGTACATCTTGAAGAATTTGTTTATGTTCGTTGTTTCCCATAGGGAATGGATATAGGGCATTCGGGTCATTGCAAAGTAACAATATCTCATGCTGAAAAGTGGAGAAATTAGGAATCTCTATGTTATAACCTCTCCTAACCGCTGACTTCAGTGTGTGACAGCAGACAACTCACTTAAATCCATATGCTTTGGTATCCTCGACCACGAAGTTGAGATAACCGAAGTTAAGCCTTCGGAGCGCTGTGAACACGAAATCTGCATGTTCCTAGTACACCTGTAGGTGGCTGGAGATGGTTAAGACAATGTGACATCTGAATGGGCATGCTTCCTTCCTCCTACTACCAATATTGGCAGTTCTGCTCAAAAACGTAATGAGGTTAAGGCCTCTGTCTGCAAGGTAGGATATCAATGTGCAGTAAGTGAAATAGTACAGGCCTAAAGGTATTAGTCTAAGTCCACAAAACAGAGTTCAGAGAAAAGACTGATTATCCCCATTTTATTGATCTGGAATTTAATCTTGTGTGATTAGCTCAGGCTTTAGCTGAAGCTTTCCAGTGCTTGTGCAGAAAACTCAACTCAAGTCCAAAAGTGTTCTCTGTCTTGGCTTGGTTAAGACAAAGTTGAAATTGTTCAAGTCTGGATAGGCTTCCCATCCTGATGCTCCCTCCTGACACAAACTAGTTCCATCCAAGTGAAGGTGATAGTGTGCCCCAGCACCCAGCCAAGACTAGGGCCTCGCAGGCACATGCAGAGGACATGGCTGCTAAAGCACATCTCTTGAAGAGAATGTATTCAAAGGGGAGCCAGGCAATCGGGCCAGCTGTGGTTGAAAGATGTATCCGCAGCTGCTCCGGCTACTGAGAAAACCCATGCCATCCAGGGAACGTTCAGCACAGAGGCACATCCCTGCATGCTCAAATCTGCTTGGAGCTAAATCTGAGAGGATGGGTGGAAGAGTTTAAGTTCAGACAGTCTGTTTTGGCATCTGTGCAAAATATATTCACAATGGTGTTTGCTTTATTCGGATGCACCATGTTGAGTCGGTGCTAGTTCAAATGTCTCTGCATGGTTGTGATCCTCAGGTCCTGGTACGAAATCAATGTTTATTGAAAAGTAGTAGTGTAATCAGCTGATTATGCCCCTTCTAAATTTAGAATTTTTTTCCTCCAATACATAATAATAAATACATAAATAAATCCTTTTGATAACCTCAATAGCTGCAGGAGAAGATCTGAAAATTACGTGATGTATGCAGACTGTATTTTGAGATGCAAACCCATCAATAAACAAAATCTTTTCAGCAGCAAGATTTCAGCCTTTTGTTATACCTTTCATAAAGCCAGTGGAAGAAGAAAAGATTACATTTCTAGTACCGGGTAAGTTAAAGGCAGTGGAGATGTGAAAGAGAATGTGGAATTAGGAAATAAAAGCTTAAAGTTGTAATGCACACAAAATGAAGACTGAGAGGAAAAAAATTGTCCCTTAAAAGAGAGAAATGTCTAAATTCTAGCCAGAAGTTATTGCTATGATTTAATTTTATTTTCATCAGATCTCATTGAACCTCTGCCTCGGTGGGCTGATCTGCACAGAAAAAGATGTCAAAAATTTAACTTTATCTTCAACTGTTCTAGCTTCTTAATGACAAAAACATCACAAAACTGATAATCCTACAACAGCTGTCATTTCAAAATTAATAGATCCTTTTATTCGGCATCTACTTGCCATTATATTTTTCCCCCAAATTAAACAGCTGTCCTTGTGGGAAAATAATTCACTGTGTGCAAATTTCTGTTCCATAGAAATGCCCTATTTTTGCATATAGAAATAAAGTAAATCCTACACAAAGTATATATTAACATTCCATAAATGAAGAGATTTTCCTGATAATGGCTTTTGTTCAGAAAGTAAAATACAGAGTAGTGTTCAGTTAGTTCAACATCAAAACAAGAGAAGACTCAAACAAGTTTGAACCATGTTCTTGGTCAATTTGAATCAATGTAAGTCAGAGGAGCAGCATTAGTTTATATCACCTCAGTCCCTACCCCATGATATTGTAAAAGTCAGGCTGGACTGACATTTCTCCTGAGTTCACAATCCACGAAATTCTTTTCTCTGTATTTCTGGCTCTTAAGCATCACTTTTTCTTTTCATCACACTGTACTTGATGGTTCTTACAAGCTTCAACGAAGGTGACTGTTGTGGGCCACCAGAAGTTCTCAGATGGTTCACTTGTTTTTCATGGAATTTGGTGTTTCACTGCAAAGACACCACAGACATCTGAAGGTGTCTGTGTAAAAGTAAAGGGCTTTTTGGTGAAAACGTTGCTCCTTGTACCTATGTTCCCAAATAAAATGTTCAATGTTTTTGTTATTGTTAAATTTTACGTTATGTGCTATGTAGATGATTTTCAGAAATCTTTCTTTGTTTCTATTTCAAACTTTGATTCCATTTCCCTTTATGTAAAGGCCTTCTAATTCTCCACTAAAAGTATGAAAGGCCTGAGGTTGGCAGGTCAGAGGAAAGAGAATTGTCTAAGGGCTCTAAGCATGTGGAACACAAAAATCAAAATTTCTTTCTTGATTTTGATTAATTTAAGGAAGACTGCTTTAAGCATTGCTGCTTGAGTTCTGCTTTTACAGCAGCAGGCCCTCAGTAGGTCTAGACAAGCCTTGGGGATATTTCCTGCAAGTATGCAGTGATCAGTGTCTTACAGAACGTTTTTAACACTTCTGGGTCAAGCAGACCTGCAAAGCGCATGGTCTGCTGATGAAATTCCAAGCGTGATTCACACAAACACCAAATACAAAAAGTTACTTAATAGTTCTGGGTTTCACTGAAAGGAGGAATATAGGATAAAAAATATCACATAGGAGAAAGAAGGTGGAAAATCAGAGTCGATCAGAGAAAGGTGATTTTTTTCTCTAAAAAAAAAAAAAGCAAAGTTATACTTAAAGAGGATGCATAAGACTTTCAGGAAGTTTAAAAAGGCTAAGTGTCTCATTTCTTTAGGATGATCATGAAATCCCAGATGAAGTAGCATATAGTAAATCCAAGAAAGAGCCAGTGATAGGAATATTTTGGTTCAGTACTAAAAAATGACAAAACAATGAAAAAAAGGCCAGGAAAACATCTCAGGAAGGACTAGATAAAGTTCACACAACCTGTTTCTGATGTCTTTTATAACTTGTTTCAGTACTTACTTTGTAAGTAAACCCTGAAAATTAGATTTGTTTTTCAAACATCTTTGCTAAAGGGCATGGTCAAAGCTGAAAGCAGCTCATCACAAATCATCTAAGTTATGTTCAAGCTTTCTCCCATAGGGTTCTATTCTTCCATATGCACAACTGCTCATATGATTTTATCAGATCCAGAAGAAAAAAAAAAGGATGTTTTTCAACTGTTACCCCTAAAATGTTCCTTTGTATCCTCCTATTTTTTTTAAATGTGATTAATTTGGAATCCCTTCATTTTATATAACTCTGAAAGGTCCTCTCAGTTCTTGACTGACCACGTCTAACCTTTTTATTACATGTATTTACCATATGGTGAATTTCATGTGACTTTATTTTGAAATATCATAAATTGCTCATTGCCCTTCACCCTTGCATCTTCTCCAGGACTTTGTGGATATTATTTATCTCATATGCAAACTCCTCAGGACAAGTTGTCCATTCTCTCATGTTTTGTTCATAAAGAGCTAATCCCTATGGGTCCCTAGTCTCATATGTCGCTTTTTGCTTCCAGCTGTAATAAAAATAAAGATTAATTTTTATTGATTACAATGATATCTGCTGAGAATCACTGCATTCCCCATTATTTGGTTAAATTAATATAAATTTGTTTTAAGGAAGGAAGATTTATTCCTAAATACAGCTATTGAACACATCACTGAGTGTTTTAAGCTGGTATCTGTTCAGAATGCTGTTCACAGGGCATAGTTTGTTCATTTATGTTGACAAATGCAATGTTGTGTTTTAATTATTTATGGATTTTTAATTATTGAAAGCATTACTTAGCAGTCTACCAGGAAATGTATCATGCTGTATCTTCTGAGAGTAATAAAGTCTTAATGATCAGAGGGCCAATGGCAGTAGTTACTTGGAATTAAATCTTTGATGAGAAGTGTCAGAGTGGGTTGCAAGTTCGGGGACAGGGAGGAAGGAGAAAGGGTAATAGGTAACCAGGTAACAAATGTTTTCAGCTATGTGAAAGGTTAATGAGCTCATATCATTTGCATAATGTGACCCTTGGGCTTGTCTAAACTGACCTTTATTTCTCCTTAAAAATACCCTATCAATGTGAAGTCTACTGTGACACCATCAACACAAGTGCTGGTGGAAACACAGTGTTCAGGACCATTTTTTAACTCCACACTGACAGGGCTGAGACAATGAGGTAGTAAAAACATTTGTAGATGAAAGGCATGCATTGCCGCCAGTGTTCTTAGGGCTACTCCACAGAGAGAGCAATTCCAGTCTAATGCAGGATGAGGAAAATAGATGTAGCTGAGGCCTTTATGATTATTTTTTGTTTTCTTCCTGACAGCTCCCTTTTTAATCCAAAGTAGAAACTAAGGTTGGCTTATTATTTTTAAAAAGAGAACGACATTTGAACAACTGTCTAGTTAGTCTCTCCACACTGTGGTAAGGAGATAATTTAGTAAAACAAAATGTCTACAAGAAGATGTCAAAGAAAAATATTACACTTTTTCTTCTCAATTACCACTGTATAAAATATGATTATAAAGCACATAAAATTCAATAGAACAAGATGGCAGGCACATATACTACTGGAATTAAGTCTTTGCTTTTTCTTGCCCTCTTTTTCTTTTAATAGAAACACTTCTATTAAACTCATATTTCTACTAAACTACTGAAGTTTCTTGAAAACTCAACCGGCCGTATTGATCCAAAGCACACCACTGCTGCATTAAGATATGTGCTGTTTAGAGGTGTCCCAAAGCCTCTAGTATGTGATGGACAGGACCCTGTTATACTTAACAGAGTCGAGAGTGCTTTTTCTTTATCTGCTAGTTAACTACCAGTAGCAGAATTTATTTGGAACAGCACTAGACATAATGTATGAATGCAAGTTTACTTGTGTAACATGGGTTTGTCAGGACTTAACTGGTAGCAAAAGGCCCAAATGAGGGGATGCTTCTAAACCACTGATCCTTGTCTGGCCAAAAGAGCTGGAAAATTAAGCTAAACCTTGTGATGCTCCATGGAACGTTTTTCCCCACTCACAAATGTGGCTGACTCATATGCCTAAGCATGTTTTGTTAAAAGAAGAAAAGCAGATGAAAGGCAGGTAAATGGAATAATAGATATATATTATCCTAAATTATGACTAGCACTATTTCTCACACCTTTCCTTTCATAAGGCCATTGCCTGGCCTACTGCATTCACGCTTTCTGGCCGTCAAACCTCGCAGGCTGGCAGGACTCAGTACAAGCTACCTCAGACCTTGTGCTCCAGGCTGGTTTTGTTGCCTTAAACCCCTTCCAGCCAGCCCCCTATTCACAAGCTATTCTAGCTATGGTCCACAGCTTTACAGCTAATACAGTTCTCTGGCACGCAGGAAACATTTTAAAAGCATCGCTGCTTTTCAGGAAACCAGTCTTTTGTCCTTCTTATTTTTTCCCTATAGCTACACACACACACTTCATTGCCTTACTTCAGGGTGAGCATTCACCTCAACATCGAGCAGCTCAGACATCTGTATCATACTATAAATACAAACTTTTCTCCACCCTATGGTGTTAACAGAAATGCTTCCCCAACATAACAGAACACAGACATGTTTTAGAAATAGACATACTTTAGACCTATCCATCCACCCTTCGCATTTAGACCTCCATTGTCTCCCTCAGAAATCAACAGCACGCACCTCATTTGCCTCTGACCCCTCAAATCCCCTGATGATGCTCTTTGCCTTCAGTTCTAGCTTCAGCTGCGAAACACCAACAGCTGAAACTGCTGCCTGACGCAAGAAGCTCTGAGCTTCACCAGCCCAGTCAAAGCCATGAGAAGGTAGTCTGCAGCTCACAAGTCCTCCCCTGCAGTTCCCCTTCTTCTCCGATTTCACACTAGATCTAACAGGTCTATTTATAGCCTAGTCTAATTATAGATCACAAAAGGCATGGTCCTACTCTACTCCCTATTGCTTCTTTTTTCATTGGCTCTAGCAATCACACTGCTGTTGGATAAAGGGGGATAATTAATCCAACAGAGAATGAGCCTGCCAAAAGAATTTACTTATATATTCATGAGATCAACAAGCTTTAGAGTTCACCCTTCAATCACACCATCTCCAGATCTGACTCAAGGGAGGTAGCAGTAGTATATGGCTAGTAAAGAAAAGAGAGAGAACAAGAATGGACTTTTTTGCATCATCTTGCTTGAATGTATGTGGGTTAGATGAAGTGTGAGGCAACATCTCAGATATGTCACTCTGGAGAACACCTTTTTCTAGCCCAGTTTTACTGACATATAGAGGGAAAACTTAAGATTTCATTCTTTTTTCCCCCCATGCAGCCTGCTGCCCAGAGCATTTCACTGCTGTCACATCATGTCATGCTATTGCTTCTCCTCGTGTAAGATGAAAACAAAAAGGAGTGTCAGGTATGGGTACTTTTCTGAGTACCACCCACACAGATGTTCACAAAATCCTTATTTCTTTATGTCTGTTTAGAACATGAGTTAAGTCTAAGAATTTGGATGTTCGTTGAAGAAACAAATTTTTTTCACCATTGCAGAAAGGTTCTGTAGGTCCATGCAGATAGGGCAAATGGTGCTGTAGTTGAATTGCCTGACTCACAATAGGATCGTGGAATTGGCAGGGATCTAGGTTCATGGTATCCAACAGCTAACTGTTGCAAGCACCTGTGTTACAGAATCACAGAAGGATTAAAGTTGGAAGGGACCACTGGAGGTCATCTGGTCCAACCGACTGCTCAAGCAGGGTCACCTAGAGCTGGTTGCCTAGGACCACGTCTAGACAGCTTTTGAATACCTCCAAGCATGGAGACTTCCATAACAACCTTGGGCAACCTGTGACAGTGCTCAGTCACTCTCACAGTAAAAGAGATTTTCCTGATGTTCGGAAGAAACCTCCTGTATTTCAGTTTGTGCTCGTTGCCTCTTGTCCTGCCACTGAAAACAGCCTGTCTGTGCTTCTTTCAGCCTCACTTCAGGTATTTGTATCTATTGCTAAGATCCCTCCTGAGCCTTCTCTTTTCCAGGCTGAACAATCTCCACTCTCTCAGTCATTCTTCATATAAGAGATGCTCCAGTCCCTTAATTATCTTCAAGGCCCTTCGCTGGACCCTCTCCAGTATGTCCCTGTCTCTCTTGTACAGGGGAGCCCAGAACTGGTCTCACCAGTGCTGAGTAGAGGGGAAGGAGCACCTCCCTTGACCTGCTGGCAATACTTTGCCAAATGCAGGATGGTACTAGCCTTCTTTGCTGCAAGGGCACATTGCTGGCTCACATCATATAATTCCTTCAAAGTTAGTTGATAGAAGTTGAAATATGCAAATAGGGATAGAAACAGAAAACAGTAGAAGGGCCAGTAGATAACAAGGAAATTAATTTATATGTTGCACAAACAATTTTAATCTCAAATTTTGGCCATGTTTATCTAGAGAGCAAAGAGAGTCGTTTCTGAAGCCAAGTTGTTTATCTTGTCTTTCCTTCTAGTGTTTTATGTCATGAAAAAAGCCAAAATTCCTAGAAAACCAGATTAATTATTAGGAGAACACATATCCAATGCTGTCCTGCTTCTAAAACTTTAACAGAGAAGTAACATCCTTTCTCAGCTGCAGCTGAGCACTTGCCTTGCAGCCCTTGGATAAGCTGAAAGGTTGCAGGTCACACAAGAGAGAAGTTCAGAGAGCTGAAGGAACGACTGAGTTGTTTCTTTCCACAGCGAGCCCCTGAAGAGCTACCCAAATGAACCTGAGAAAAGATTTATGTGTCTGACAGAAGACATATATTAGAAAATAGAGGTGGGAAACAGCAAGGGATTGGGAAAGGTTCACCATAAATGCTTTATTCAAGTTTCTTGGCCAGGGCCTGGAGGACTGGAAGAGACAGAGGTTTTCCTTCTAGCTGCAATGGAGAGTGTTTATAAAATTGGCAGAATCAAGGGCATGAGTGCCACTGAGACTGGCAGAGAGATGATAGCTTCCTCGACATCAGGATATCCTGAATGGAGAGACTGACCAGACTGCTGGCAGATTCGATCACAAACACATCACAGTACTGGATGGGAGCAGTAACTGATAGAGAAAAGGGGAGACTGTGGCAGCATTCCCGATTCTTAGCCCTATGCATAAACATCGTTCTTACAGGGTGCAAACAGATAAGCATCCCATGAGCTACTGCTTAAGTCTGCCATTTATCAATAATTTTTTATTCACATTTTTAAACTGTGTGATTTACTACATTCATAGTAGTGATGTTTCCTCCAGGACTCCTGTTCTTGGCAGTCCCGGGTCTGTGATGTCCAGAGGTAGAGCAGCGACTCTTTCACGGGCACCCCCTTGCCGTGGGGAAGGAGCTTGCGTGCCCTTGTGAGGTTGAGAGCTCTGCTGGTGGTGGCATGTGCCTCTGGTGGGGTCTCCCAAGCCAGACAGGTCTCAACTGAAGGGTCAGACACAGTGTGTCCACGGGCAGGATGGGCTCACTAGCCTTCGGGCACCATCCTAGGAGAAGGACAACTCTGACTCCAAACCCAGGCAGATGGAGCTCGTTTAGCCTTGTAAGGCATCCATCGGAGAGAAGGACACTCTAAACAAACCTACGGCCCGAGGATTTGCTGTCACCGTCCAAGGTTGCTAGGCCCTGGCAGATGAACCTCAGGTGTAAAGGGTGGAGCCAGTTC
>NW_010402947.1:0-263 GCF_000710305.1 Buceros rhinoceros silvestris | reverse complement strand
CCCCACCATGCAGGCCCAAAGGGTGCACTCATCGCTTGCTGTGAGCGTGGGAAAAGCCCTTCCCAGATCTTCGTTCATGAAGCCATGCCATGGTGATGATGAGTAGTGATGTGAGATGCTCCAGGAGACATCCTAAGGAAACATCCTAGAAATAGCTCCTGTGATACTAACTGATTTTATCCCACCTGCTCACACCCCAGCCCTGAAACTGTGAGTGCACAAAAGTGAACAAAAGATTAAGTACAATGCGTCCGTCCCCCCGC
>NW_010402946.1:7437-7748 GCF_000710305.1 Buceros rhinoceros silvestris | reverse complement strand
GGGGCTTTTGGGTGCGGATGCCCGGGGAGCGCCCCGGGCACGGGCACTCGGCGGAGACGGACCCCGTGTGGAAGCGCCGCGCCGCGGGGCGGGGCGGGGGGAGTTTAAGTGTGCGCTTGCGGTGCCGCATAAAACGGAATGTCTTCGTTTTGTCACCGTGTCGCTCAAAGTGTGCCAGGCTTTACTTCCTCCCCCTCGGTCCCAGCTGGGAAATGTGAGGCGTTTCCCCTAGGAGCTCGCGTAGATAGATGTGCTCCTGCCTGGAAAGCTTCATTCTCCAAGTAGGCTCTAAGCACGTGAGGACGATTTTT
>NW_010402946.1:4238-7352 GCF_000710305.1 Buceros rhinoceros silvestris | reverse complement strand
TTCTCCAAGTAGGCTCTAAGCACGTGCGGAGGATTTTTTTCCGAAGGTGTCTCATGAGGATATGATATTCCTTTGGGTAGCGTGCAGATTATTTTGCAGTGAGGTGAGATGCGGTAAGGCCTATTTCGTAGAGTTGTGTTGCGCAAGGAACGCCCGGGCTGGATGGAGCCCGTTCTGGTGTGGTGTCATCCCGTCTGCCCTGCCTTGTGCTTCTAATGGAGATGCTAGCTGAAGGGCTGCCCGCTCGCCGGATCCCCAAACCCAAAAGGCTCTCCTGCCCGTGTAGTGCCTTCCCCACCCCCCGAAATCCACTGACTGCCGAATAGCCTGGGCAGACCTCTGTTTCCTCTCTCCATCTCCGAGGCCTGAAGCTTCCCAGAAGGACAGTGGCAGTGGCACTGCGGGTACCCTGGCAGCCTGAGGGCCGCCCTGTGCTTCCAGAGGCTGCAGCTTCGGCACAGGAAGCTTTGCTGGAGCATAGAGGACCGGCCGGCAAACTCAGCTTGTGGCAAATGTGAAAAACTGCAGGGGTTTGTATTGTCTTTTCTGATCAAGAACAGGCTTCAGTATGAGAAATTCACTCTGCAGAACTTCTGCGAGAAGAATCTCTAATGGCCTCTGATAATTCACGGAAATGGATTTTGCATGCGAATTTCGTCTCCAGAGGCTGCTCTGAGTCTAAAGCGTTTAACAGGAGCAGTTACCCAAGCGTGCCCAGGAGCCCTCCGGTTCACAAGGTTGTCATTAGCCTCTCACGGGTTTAAACGGCAGCTTCGCACTGTATGTTCACCGAGCCGCTAGCGTTCACAAGGCATGTGCCGATGCGGGGCGTGGCCCTAGGATATAATGCTGAAAAGCCATTTTTTACTTCTTTTAACTTCACCATTGCCAGGGTTTCAACCCAGACCTACATTTCAATTTTACCACGACTCAGGAGCAGAAGTCATTAGGCCTAGTAAGAACGAGTTCAGCTGTTACGTCTTAATTCTAGAACAGACACAGACATCTTAAAGGGCCAAGGCTTTTTGAATTGCCTGAAAAGCAACACAAATCAGCCTCCCATCCCGTCACTGTGCTATGTGCAGCCAAGCCCCATTTCGTGTACAGGCAATAGCGACTATTCTCATGCTGGAGGTGTTTTTCTGACAGTTCTGCCGGCACAGCCTTTGCAGCCAAAGCCAAAGCAGTAGAAAAAGCAGCAGCAGCAGCAGCAAACCGCCCTGTTGGCACCAGGGTGGCTTTAGCTAAAGGCGACAGCTTTTAGCGTGCGCAGGCATCACTTTGATTTCAGGTCTTGAATTTTTGGGCTTTGGGTTTTGGGCTTTGCCAGCAGGTGGCAGAGGCCGATCGGCGTTCCGCACCTCTCTGCGGGAGAAGACACGGTGGAAGAAGAGGATAGCGCATTTTCCTGGCAAGATAACTGGGGGGGGGGTGAGGTTTAAACGAGAGGGGGGTGCAAGCAGCCTGCGGGTGCATGCGAAGGCTGGAAGAGAAGGGAAGGGTGAACTCTCTGCTTCAATCCACTCTTTGTTTTCCCAAGGTTAAGCCCTGCTTACCAGAATAATCTTATCAGCTGAAACCGTTTCAACAGAACTGGGGCCTTAACAAACCTGAGATGCAGGCGCTTTGACATGTCGTAGAAGTTGGGCCATCATATACTTTAATCATACGCAAGCATGGCCAGATAGGCTCGGGAGGGGGAAGACGCTGGGCGCCTGGGTTGTTATTTGTGTAACTGTTTAATTTACCAGAGTACAGCTGATCCTTCTCAGAAGAAGCCGGGCAGTGTACATGGAGCCTGACCTGAGTTACACCGGAACATCTGTAATGACTGCAGCAAAGCTCTTCTGGATGTTTACCAGCACGGTGGGTTCCAAGTCTCATTTGAGGGCTCTGATCTTCATACGGGTGTCACTTTCTACTGCAGAGAGATGGATGATTGACAATGGATTTTTTTTTGATGTATAACAAAGTCTCAGAGTGAAAGACGCAGTGGAAAATAATGGTGGTAAAATCTCTGCAATGCTAAAATATTTCTTTTGACAAATTAGCCTTTCTAACAGTAAACGCTTTCAAGAATAAAGTTGCTATTTTTCTGCACAACAGAAGAAAGGATTTTGATCTAAGGCAAAAAGAAGGAGTTTCAGTATCACTTACAGAGTACTCAGATGGTTGTCTAGGAATAGCCACAAGGTCTACATGCTGTTTCCATTCATTGTCTGATATTTCAAGGGAATTTGTTGTAAAGAAAGAACAGTGTCACATACAACTCTTTAAATAAACAAAAGAAAAGTAGCACAGATCTCTGAATAATTAGGTGGTCCCCAGCTGCTGCTCACATAGAGTAGCAACTGGAGGCTCAATTAAATTTCTTAATTAGAATTTAGCACAAAGTTACCCAGATTTTGTGAGCATATAAGGTGCATTTCCAAGAGTCACGCGTGTTATTATTTAAGAGTGCATTGAAAATCTGGTGAGTACAATTTATTAAAGAGCCACAGGTGACTTCAGAAGAAATAAGTAAATGGTACCTCAAAGAGAATGGTACCTCAAAGGGTTCATTTGCTATTTTAACCTTATGCTGTTCTCTGTTCAAATAATGGAAATCTTGATTTTAAAGAGCAGTTTGGGTACGGCCTGATCCTGCAAAGCTATGAGCAGTCTTCACTACTGAGTGGAAAGGGCAAAATCCTTTGCAATTCTTTGCGTATTGGATACTCAGTTGTTCACCACCATGCAAACTGCTCAGGACTTTCTTTGTGTTCCCGGCAAACCATTAATATAAACCAGTCGCCTTTAGAAAGTTAAACTCAGTTTAATCCTTTTTCTCATTATTACTTTGCTGGCAACTTGCCTTTGGCACTGTCAGTTTTGTTCTCGTGCCAATCGCAATACCCAGTAAGGAAAAAGAACATTTCAAGCCTTCACTAGCAGGTTTCCTTAGCTGACGGTCTTTCTCATACAGCCTCATACAGTATGTCATCACTAGAAGGACACTGGGCTGGATTGTGAAGCCCACTCCTCACTGTGAAAGCTATGAAGTTTACTGCCAGATATCAAGACTGAAAGCTAATTCAGGAACTGTTTCTCAAGAGCTATCCTCTGCCCCCTCCC
>NW_010402946.1:949-4160 GCF_000710305.1 Buceros rhinoceros silvestris | reverse complement strand
CCAAGAGCTCTCCCCTGCCCCCCCCCCCCCCCCCCCCCCAGCAGTGTGAATGCACTCACTCACTGAAGCATCTCTTGGCAGAGATTTTGGCCTCTCTCCAGCAGTTTCTCTCTTCACAGGGATTTTCTTATTCAGTGACTGGTTATGGTCTTTAATCCTAGTTATCTTGTACACAGAGCTCCACTGGGAAAAGAAGCCTTCACTGCCATGGAAGAGTCCAATTAAAACAAATGTATGAAAACAATAATTACAAGGTCCAGTCCTCCCTATGAAATTACCTTTTTGGAGGAATTTGGAAGCACAGACATTTCCTCTAGCTCCATGTGACGCTAAAATACCTACTTCGTAAGTTACAGCTCAATTTACATAACATATTTGAGTAGGACCCTCAGCTGAGCTTAGTCACCCCCTTGATGGGGCATCCTACTTGAAAGCATTTTGAAAAAATTTTACAAGGGTTTTTGTGCTCTTAATAGATGCCATCTAGCATTTGGTAGCATTGAGAAGATACCATCTGCAGTGACTCCGTAGACAGTGACTAAACACAAAGCTACAGACTCCAAGACTCCAGTCTTGTTGCTTCTCAGCAGCAGGAGAGAAGTAAATGGCCATGAGGGGAAAATCCCCATCCTAAAAGGAAAGCAAAGAGAACCTGAGTGAAGTATTTGCCCTATAGGATTAATCGGAACTAGACAATCAAGATAGGAGGTAGAGTCAAGCTGTCCCTGTGTGCATGGTGTATCTTGTGCTAGAGGATATTCTGTTGATGTGTGCAGACCACGGCTCTTGACAAGCTGTTTGGGTGATGCTTTTCCATGGGAAGATTTTAAACGATTCTTGCTATTCACATCCTCTCTGTATTAATGTTGCTTATTAAATATATTTATGCCCGCTATTTCAAAATGAACGTATAGCCATGCTCACTTATAGCAGCACCATTTGAGATTTGCTGCTTCTGCAAGTTCCTTCTTTTCAGAAGCCATGCAAAAGGCTTTACCTTTTATTTCCTTAAAAGCTGCCTATACTGGAGGCTTTCTGAAGTGCTCTGAAATTGCTTGCTCACCTCTGACACAGCACTACCATGGTGGAAATATTGTGCAAACAGGTTTAGCAACCATATCATTCAGATCTGCTCACAGCATGACAGGAGAAAGCCTGCGCTTTGGTACTTGCTTATTTGCTTACTAAAGTAGATTTGTAGTGCTACTAGACAATACAGCACCTTCTAGAAGTATTTCTGAGTATTTTCAGTACTTATCCACACAGACAAGCTCCCATTGTTGTGCCTGTGTTATAAAAAAGATGGAATTCCTCTTGGGTGAGCACAGTTATGGCACCATAAAAATGCTTATGCTGTAGTATTTATACTGGTATGGCTTGTTCCTGGAAGGGATAATATTACAGTGTGATTAGAGAAGGGAGATTTAATCACTGACATTGTTTTAGACAGCCAATAGGGGAGAATGATGTTAAGCCTCTGGGTATCTGCAATGAGGATATGGAGCTTGCAGTATCAAGAGCGTGTGTGTAAAATACTCTCAGGTCCTTTGGGGACAGAGTACAGTCCCGGTGTCCCACCGAGACCGGGAAGGATCTCGGCTAGAAAGCCACTGCTGAAAGGAGTAAGCAGGCATGACAGGAAGAGCCGAGTCCATTAACCCTGCGTATTACCCAGCGTCCTGTTCTCAGTCTTAAAGAAAAGGTGGAAAGGGGGAAATTGTGTCTGGTTTATTGGGAATGCTGTGAAGTCTCTCCCAGTTCTTTCTTATCTGTAAGGATTAAAGCTTCTGTAAGGACTAAAACACCTTGAAGCATTGGTTCTCGTATCAGGCCCTGGAGAATTAATTTCCCCCCTCATAAGGAAACTCTCTGGGGGAAGACTGACTACACAGAACGTGACTTGGACCCACAGCGCAGCACTGCAAATGTACAGTTTGCTCTGTCAGATGCTCAGTTTGTCCAGCTCAGTGACCTCTAGGGTCATCTTCCTTTCCTTTCCCACCACGGCCCCCTTTCCCTTCAGTCGCCAATGACTATATGGGGAGGTCAAGTTAGGGAGAGATACGAACAGTGGAGCAGAGAAGCAGTAATGGCAACAAATCCATTTAACTATCTGATAAATATTTGTTAAAGCTATATATAGCTGAAGCATACATTAAAGCTTTATTTATAGGAGCATGTCTTGGCCTTTTCCTTGCCAGCCCTCAAATACTTTTCATTGGACAGTAAAGCATCTTTATAATATGGGAATTGTTCCTTAGAAATTAAAGTTTAGTTTAAAAAAATTAAAGTTTTTTGTTCTATAAAAATTTCAGTCAGAAATTCAGAGACTGAATAAGATGGATGATGAGTTACACCAAAGCTACCAATGCAACACTTTAAGAGCTACGGCAGGTAAGGAATGCTTTCATAAAATCAGAAGAAAACTCAAGACTGGTAGAAATGTCTTGTTTTTCCAGTCATTCTGGAAAACATTTGGCTCAAACATAGCTGTGTCGAATTGCTGGTGGAGAGCAGCGGTGTAAAAGTAATGGAGAAGCAACTGTGAGAGGGCAGGCAGCTTTCTTCTTCGGTTTTGCTTTCCAAGCAGAGAGATATGCAAAAAGATGTAGGGGGGGAAAAAAGGGTATCTTCTTCGTTTAATTTGTGAACAAGGGATGATTTGGGGTTCAGAGCCCAGTCTGAAACTCTGTGTCAGTGCCATGCCCATACTCCTGCCGGAGCACCTCCCGTTGTGACCTTGGTTGATACTCCTGCCGGAGCACCTCCTGTTGTGAACTTGGTGAATGATTTTTGCATGTGATGTTCTGAAATTACCCCGATTTCTGTTGCTTTGTTTTTTGGATGTTTGCCAGCTAACGTTAAGGCCCATGTTCTTTGTTGCTCTATTTCTTTGCTTGATTCAGAAGCAAAGAGGAATAAGGGGGATGGTGCATGCAGGGAGAAGATAATGATGCAGAGAAACTCATGTAATCTTTGCATTTTAGTTTCCTGAGGGTTTTTTTTTTTTTCTTTTCTTTTTGTAGCTGAATGCTTTGGGAACTGTTCTGGGCTTGCATTTTGGATGAAGTAGCCGCTTGAAAGTCTGGTGAGAGGAGGCAGCTGTTGGAAGCGTGCATTCTGGATAACGCGTTCAGGCCGAGCCCCGTACTCTCAGCCACACGGGTGCTGCGCGCAGAGGATTCCCGGGGGTACCTTCCCTTTGAAGCCA
>NW_010402946.1:466-800 GCF_000710305.1 Buceros rhinoceros silvestris | reverse complement strand
TTAAAGCCAGTGTCCACGCTGAATTCAGCCCCTGGTTCTGCCGCCTCTCTGAAAATGGAGGCACGCTTGTGTTTCCTGGGCCAAAGGAAAACATTTTGGATCTCAGGAAGCCCAAATCACGGACATTAACGCATAGCGAAGAGGAGCCTGCTCACGTTTCCCCTGCAAAAACAGCCTCTAGCTAATGGGGGGTGTTAGTTTCTGGAGAGCTGGCATTAGCAGCACGTTTCACTGCAGCCCCTGGGGAAAGCGGCAGTTCTCACAAGGAGTTTACTGGGGGGGCACCGAGGTGGCACTGGGCCCTGCAGCTGGGCCTGTGGGAGCCATCCTCTTC
>NW_010402946.1:0-202 GCF_000710305.1 Buceros rhinoceros silvestris | reverse complement strand
GCGCCACACGCGGTGTGACATTTTTTGGTCAGCAGCCTGCCTCTGAAGTCCCCGCACTCCAGAGCTCTGGAGAAGGGAACCCCCAAGGCAGGGCGGCGCTGCCTGCCCAGGAGCTGCCCTGCTGCTGAGAAGGGATGAGACCCACTGCAGAGCCAAATCGGAGACAGGCGGCGAACCGCCCCGCGGAAGGCACGTCCCCGCT
>NW_010402945.1:127412-148576 GCF_000710305.1 Buceros rhinoceros silvestris | reverse complement strand
GTCGTGCGGCGAGGGGTGCTCCTCCGCCCGAGCGGGGGAGGCAGAGCCGGCAAGATGGTGCACCCCGAGCCCGGCGAGGGCCGTCCCCCGCGGCTGGGACGTGGGCGGCAGCGAGCAGGGTGCAGAGCTCGGGGGAGGGTAAGGAGGAGGGTGTCAGTGGCGCAGGTGTTTCAGAACGAGCTGATAGTGCGTTTTGGAAGAGCCTTACTGAACGTAGTATGTGCTCAGAGAGAGGGTGAGAAGGGAGCTTACAGTCCGTCAGTGATCTCAGTAATGTGTTTATACTGCAAAAAACCATACGTGTTCTATGTTAAACATAGCAGTGTTTGCTTAGGATTGAATTCTAGTGGAATCTGCTTGTTAATTTGATTGGTCCCTTTCCCGTCCGTATCCTTCCAGCATCTCCATCGCCAGCCAAGCAGCGAGCAAAAATGGACGATATCGTGGTGGTAGCCCCAGGAACGCAATCCTCCCGGAATGTCAGCAATGATCCCGATGTCATAAAACTGCAGGAAATTCCAACTTTCCAGCCTCTTTTGAAAGGTGATTTTCTTCCTTTGTTTTTAAAGGCCTTTTTTTTTTGGTGCTGAATGGAGTGTGCACTTTGTGTGTCCAGAGATTCCTATTGAAGTTCATATTTCAGTCTGTATTTTTCACTATGTCTGTTGTTTTAAACGCTTACTTTCTTTTGTTCTTTCTTAATTATTCCCAGCCTACTGAATGGTGGGCGCACTGGTTTAGAGGTGTGCAAGTAATGTTCTCTCCAGTGGAACCATTTACTGTGATGACCATACAGCTCCAAGCATGCCAGCTTGCCCTGTACCACTGGTCAATGAATATGTCATGTTACATTCTAGTATGTAATGGAACAAAGCCTCCAGTTTTGCTCTAGGCTCTTAAAAACATCTGTGCGTTACTCTCGTGGAGTCACAGCTACCTGTGTATGGATTTGGTTGCTTGAAGATATCTTGTGGGGGTTTCTAAGATAGAGCAGATTTTGTTCTTGTTTTTTGGGGTGGACTGAGGCTTGTGTGGGTCCTTAAGGCCTGTGCTGACACCATCCCTTTATATCAGTGGACTTCGTAAATTCCCACTGTGTCTTTTCTGCTTCTTTGTTTCTTTCTTCTTTCTTCCCCTATACCCATTCTTTGTTCTTCCTATTCAGTTCAAAGAGAAGTGAAGATTTAAATCAGAGTTGTCAAGTCTACAGTTTACCAAAAACTGTGTGTTTTGTGGGCTGGCTTCTAGCTACATCTTCTTCTGGAGGCTGTACAGCGTGCTTAGTATCTGAAAGTCCCTTAGGAAGGAAGAAGACTGGAGCAGCCTGTACAAATTAATTTGGTGACAGCAGCCTGCTCGTGGGCTCCTCTCCCTGGAAGGGTGTGGGTCAGCAAACTTGTATGAATGTGCTGCACGGTGGACGCTTAGTGGGCCAGTGATTTTTTTGAAAATGCAAGGCCTCCTGTGCGTGTGTACGTTGGCTGCAGCACTTGCTCATGCTTTGTAGGCCTGCTATGACAGAGAGGAAGGGGCTGGGATGTTTAGCCCTCCCTGCTCCTGGAAGAAATTATGTGGTCTTGTACAGCTGAGGGTTCAGGCACTCCTAGTCTGAGTGTCACTGGTCCATGCATGGCTGCTGGGAAGATTGGGCGGTTTGCCCTCTAGGCATCACTAGAGGTGAGGTAACATCCCTTTTTCGATAGGAACTCTTCTGGGTTTTTTTTTTCTCCTCCTGCCTGTGTCTACCATATGAGATTACTGTAACATGACTAGAAATCGTGGATGCTATGATGGCCCAGTGGGCCACCTATTTGGCATTTCATTTGGCTGCTGCTGGGCAGGGGTCTAGGTGTGCGTAGCACTGACTGCTGTTTCCAGCAGAAGGGACAGAAGGGTGAGGAGACCACTAAGTTAGAGAAAAGTAAACATGAGTATTTTTGGAGCTTGTACTGCTGTCCCCCTTGACCGAGGAAAGAGAGTGTGTGTGTTAGTTATACTTTATTTTTTTTAACTTTACAGAGGGTAATGTAGAAATCTGGATTTGATTTGTTTCTGATACTTTCATTGCCATTTTAGAATGGACTTCAAGATTGCTGGTGTTGCACAGCATTCTTGTCAGCACCAGACTGGGTTATTACCTGTGGGCAGAACATGCTTCGACTGACTCCTGCCTTGTACAAAAGGCAGGACCAGAATCTCGCCAGTGGCAGTTTGGAATGTAAATGCTGGAACCCAGATCCACCAAAGAAGTAAGTTTTAACGTGAGAGACCGAATTTAGAAGATGCATTAACACTGGGCACTGAGGTGGTCGTGTATGTATGAGAGCGTGATGACGAAGAGTTTCAGTTCCACCCAGCCTCAAAGTGTGGTGAGCAAACCTGGGTTGCATAAGAGTTGTGGAAGCCCTGGGAAGCAGGTCTGGTGATTGCTTCCAGAGGTGATGTTCCTATATGGGTGGTCGAGGAGTAAGAATACAGAGATTGAGGCAGGAGGTTAGAAAGAAGAGATGGCAGCAGCCATTGGCTGAGATAGAACGGTTGGAAGTCACTGCCTTAGATTTACAGCCCAGTGCATACGTTAAGTTGTTTGATGGAAGGTCGGCTTGGTCACTGAGTTGCTTTTGCTGGTCTTACTTTGGTCCTGAAGCTGTGTTTCCTGTGGTAGAAACCACCTTTCCTATCCCGTGGCCTGAGTTTCCCGCCAAGTCTCTTGAGGTGTGGTGACATCTGGTGACTGCTCAGAAGCATTGCACGCTCAGTCACGTTCACTTTTGTGAACAGCTTTTTCAGCCTCAAATGCTTGTTACTTGAGCAACAGGATGGTGATGCTTGTGTTCGCTACACAAAGCAGTGCAGTCTGTTGAGTGAGTTGTCCTGGGAGACCCCGGGGCTGCCACAGACTGGCTTGAGAAGCTGTTCGGTTTTGGGCTAGGCTCTTCTCTGTTTTCTTCACATGCAAGATAACGTTCCAGGAATGGATGAAGAAGGATACTGGAGGTCTTTTAGGATTTAATCCTTAAAACTTGTGTCTGGCGATCTACCAGCCTGGAGACCTGAAAACATGAACTCGTAGCCCCTGTGAACTTCATTATTCTTTTCAGTTGGCTAAGCAAAGCCAAGGGGTTTTATTTTGCTTTTAAGTCTCAGAAGAAGCCTAATAGTTAAATTGACGGACTGGGGAAGCACGCAGTCATGAAGGGACTGCACGTTCCTGAGAGGCAAAGCACTTTAGAGCTGAAGCGGTAAGTCTTTTCTAGCCATACTGAGTTGAGCTTGTCATCAGTGAAGCTGCGGGTTTCAGTGTTGTGTGCTCTTGCATGGAAGAAAATGCCAGTGCTGTGTCCGTCACATCTTTTGTACTAGATTTTCCTTGAGTGCTACAGGAAAAAATTGCACCTCAGAGTTACAGCTATGATTGTGTAGGGTCCTTTCGAGTGGTGTTTGCCTTTTCCAAAGTACCGTTGTTGTTACCGAGCATGTTTCATGAGCAGTGTGTTAAGCATTTGTTGATTCCAGTGTTTGAGCCTGTCAGACACAGCTGTTCAGTGGGGTAAGTTCTCCTGTCTTGAAGTGGTTGCATAACACCTTCTGTGGTGAATCAAGGACTGGAGTATCTTTTTTCTTAATGTCAAGGACTGTCTTTTCTGGTGCTATATTCATGTGGTGCTGTATTCACGCGTGGTGGGTTTAGGAAAGCATTGCAGTGGATGTCTGTTGAATTGCTATTTGTAAACGTCAAATCCCAATCCCACCCAAACTGAGAGGAGAGAGTATAGGGAGTATACCTGGGAGTGAAGTGCCCGGTTGTTGTTCTCCAGAAGCTGCTGTATATTTGGGGTGTTTGCATTTTTTTTTTTTTTCCCTGAATGTAAAACCCCTTCTCTTAGAAGGGAGCGTAACTGCTTGATGAAACAAGACTGTGAGGATTTTTTTTTTAAGTGGGGTGGACAGTTTATAATCTAGACTCCTGGGAACAACAGAGGAAGTCTCCAATCTTCTCTCTGGTCACAAGCATTCCCTGTAGAGAGCTCTTTCTGAGTGATATGGAACAAAATGTGATAAGCTGTTTCTTTCCTTTATGTGGCTTCCTGAGGATGTCTGCATGAGAATGAAGCTTCTGTTTGTTCAGTGTCCTTGGTTTTTGCAGTCTGCTCATCGCATGAAGTCATTGCTTGCTGTGTATAAAATCAAAGTCATCTTCTCTGAAGAATCCTAGATGGTGATACTTTTGTAGCTTATGAACAGAGCAGCCTGTCTTTTGAAGGTGTTTGGAAAAAATCTAAAAATCCAGTTTTCAGTGTGGTTGTGACTGCGGAAGGTTGAGAGGTACTACAGTGTGGGATTTCTTTCATATATGCTCTTAGTAGACCTGTGAAGTATCACCTCTGACCAGGGGTTTGGCTTTTATGACCAGGGGATCCTCTTTGAGGATTGAGGACTGCTGGCAAGAGGCAGGATCCACTTGACAAAGTGCAGTTAGGGCACCTTTACCAACAGGTGGGCCCACCTGAAACCAAGTGCTAAATTAGGGATGGTTAGTGACCGCAGTTAAGTGAGGAAGTGTGGGATTTCGTCAAGAAAATGGACGTATTTTGGGCAATCCAGAATCTTATTTTGAGTTAGCAAAGCTATAATTCTAAAGTTCGCTTAAAGTCTGCTTTTAACAGTCTGCTTTAGTTGCTAACAGAACCTCGGCTCTCAGGTAGCAAAAGTGCAGTTTTACAAAGTTCTTTGTTTGAAATCACTTACCGGAGCTCTGCAGCTCAGCTATCAAAACTTTAATTAGCAAGGATCCTTGTTTAAAAAACTGCTGAGAAGTGAGAACTGAGCCAAGGTCGAATGTCTCATTAACTTCTTGCAGGTGTGTTGAACAGGTTTTCTAAGTGAGGTAATCATAGGGGGGCTTTTCGTTGACCTAATGCATATTTAATGACAAGTAACGAATCATACTGCCTAAAAATGATGTAACCGATTACTAATGAATTAACTTTTTAAACCAGTGACGAATCATAATGTTTAGATATGATGTAATGGTGTTTACTAATGAATTAGCTCGGGTATAAAAATAAGAACTGTCTGGGAATAAATGGACACCAGTCGTGACCAGATTGGTACGTGTGGCTGTATCGTGTCTAAGCCTCCTGCGCCATTTGTTTTTTAACAAGGAAGCACTGTACAGGGCTAAAAACCAAAGGGTGAATATACTGAGTTTTGGTTTTTTCCTATGCCGTTTTTCTTGGTAATTAAAGTAAAATGGGTGTGATAACAAATTAAACATTGTTGCAAAGCTTCTCAAAAGTTTCTATAAGGGCATTTAGGTTTTAAGTTCGTGCTGTGGAAACAGAATGCTCATTGCATTCTTCAAGAGGGCGTCAGCATCTCTCTCAAGCCTCAAGAAAGGTTGAGGTCTGTCTTTTTGGTGACAGCAGGGTGTTATGGTAAACAGAAAAGACTGATACATATAAAAGGAACTATGGGTGCATGTTAGTAATATAGGAGAAACTGTTTGAGAACTAGTCATCCAATTTAAAATACAAATCCTATTCTGTGCCAAGGTCAGCAAGACCTGAGGCAAACAGAATGATGGGAGCTTGATAGTAGGAGTAAGAACTTTGAATGGTGTGTCTGTGAATTCAACAATCAAATCAAAGTGGGTTGAGACCGACACTTTTCTTGACTGATTAATTCTGAGAAAGGGAGCAGGTCATGGGTGAGGTTGGAGTGTGTGTTTCTGGAGCTCTGGTTTTGGCAGCTGTCTTGTAAGTGGCATGCTCTAGATTTTGGCAAAGATGAAGTAAATGTTGTGGGTCTTTTTGAAGGAAGTTGGTGTAATTGATACCCGTTCATGACTATGTCTTCTTGCAGAAAAAATGATTTAACTTTCAAAATTTGTATTAGAGTCATGTTACTTCTTAACAGCTTAGCAGAAACTATGTCTCAAATAGATTCTAGGCTACATCAGTGATTTCCGATGGTGTTTAATGTCAGGTTGGTCATTTGTTCTGGAAACTCAAGGAGCAGAAGTGTACAGTAAAGAAACGGACTTGTCTGTATGATGATGACCAAAAGATTTCCCAGCAGCAATCCTTCTTCCACACGTATCTAAAATAGAAATTTGAAAGAAATTAAGTCTAGAATGGAATCACAGAACTGTAGAATGGTTTGAATTGGAAGGGACCTTTAAACATCATCTAGTCCAACTCTCCAGGGACATTTTCCACTAGATGAAGTTGTTCAAAGACATCTAGCCGGGCTTGGAACGCTTCCCATGACAGGGCATCCACAACTTCTCTGGGCAACCTGTTCCAGTGTCCCATCACCCTCATCATAAAAAAAAATTTCTTCCTTATCCAACCTAAACCTGTCCTCTTTCAGTTTAAAACCATTATCCCTTGTCCTGCCATTACAGACCCTGGTAAAAAGTCTCTCCATCTTTCTTATGAGCTGAATTTGTCCTATGGAGGCTTTTTTTTGAAATAAACTTGTTCCTACTTATGGCTAGAGTTGAAGGGTGTTTAGCCTGAAGCAAAAAAAGAAACGGAGGTTACTGTGTCACTGCAAAGGCACTGTGTGAACAGCAGAAGCCTCCTCACATTGCTGAGCCTCCTCCTGTCCCAATAGGATTTTGCAATGAGTTTTCTATGCAATATTGTTTCATGGCTCTTCTGGTCATACCAGAGGTATTGTGAGCATTTGAGACATACTGACTGGCTGACAAAAGCTGCCAGAAAGGCAGTGACTTCCTGGTTCAGCTGGCCAACCTCCATCGTTTGTTAATTTTGAAGAGTGTCCCTTGTCGTTTCTGAATCTGTGAGTGTTAGTGGGCTGCTCGTGTCTGTTAACAGGCTTGCAGACTCTAACCTGGTTTTTGAAAAGGGAATATCTTAGTGAATGCTCTTCATAATTTATTGAGACACTTCTGAAACATCTGAAAACCAAGACATTGTGCAGAAAATGGCAACTTTCAAGTTGTATTCTATTTGATTTGATGCTAAGTTAAAAATACAAGTAACACGTGTTTCAGAAGAGAAATTTGAGACCAGTTCTTCACACCGTGTAAGAATGACTTTCAGTTTCTTCTTGTATTTGATCCTTGCTGCACAGTAGTTCATTGAAGGCAACTTGCCCCTCTCGAAAGGGGGACTTAATCCTTGTTGCTTTTGCTTCTGGGCATGTGGGCACGGCCCCTCTGGCTCTGGTATTTGTTGAGCTCTTTGGTAGAAGATACAGAAGGTGTATCTTTTACTGGTCAGTTCTGTGCGCGCCTGGTGAGTGCGCGCCTGGTGAGTGCGCGCCTGGTGAGTGGAACCAGCTTGCAGGAGAGGTCAGTGAGTGCTAGAGTTGATGTCCAGTGATTGACAGGTAAAGGAGGAGGCCAGGGCATTCGATCCCCTTTTCAGCAGCAACTTGTTAAATCGATTCGAGTCTGGTGACTTCGTTATATCTTGATACTGTGTTGGTAAGGACATTGGGAAAATTAGCTAAAGTGTTGCCTGTTCTTTCTTTGTCTAGTAATGGTATCACATGGAGGACTCTGATGTAGGTCGTGAAGTAGCTGCTGGTGAAATGTGATTAAACTGCTCCTGGGATGTGCCTGTGTTGTCTGCCCAGAACAATGGCTCCTGAACGTGTCTCTTCACTATGAGTCTGCGTTTAGCTGGGAACTAACTCTGCGTGTTGGACCTTCCCTCTTACCTGCGTGGTGCATTTGTGCTTTATTGTCCTCCAATCACAGGAAACATAAGTTTATGTTAGACAGCCTAAAAGGATTGTTTATACCTTTACAATTTTTTTGATGAGGTCGCTTTTAAGGCAGGAAAATTACTTGTCTGAAAAATAGCAATGTATTTATCCTTCTGGCATAGCGTGTGGAGGAAGATGGATGTTTAGAGTTTGTTGCCTTTAGAGCAGCAAATTTTGTCACATCTCACTCAGTGTTTTCTGCTGACTGACTTAAATCCTCGCTGCTTTCCCTTACCTCACTGTATGCTACTTCTTCCGTTTATAGCCTAGGGAATTCAGCTAATAGCACACATTGGAGAATTTTGTTTCTGTAATTCTCTACACATTGTGGTACATCAATCCTTTTTAATTCTGCCCCTGTGCCTTGCAAGGGGGATCTGTTTATTGTGGCACTTAATGGTACAACCGAGGATATAGGGCTCTAACAATCTGCAACATCCAAGTGTGTTGGATGGACACCATGCTTAGTGCTCATAAGAAGATACGTGAAAATGAGCATGTTGGGTGGAAAGAAATACCAGTGATAATGTGAGTGCACATCTGGCTGATGGGTTGGGGTTTTTTGGTTTTGACTTTTTTGGTGGTTTTTTTGGTTTTTTAGGCTTGTGGCCAATACCCCATATTAGAGAGCTGTCCCTCTGTTTTGGTTTCATGTCTCAAGACTGGCTCCTGAAAACGCAACCTAGAAGATGCCTCAGTTTTGAGGAGAGGAGCTTGCCTTGCAAAAGATAGTTGGAGGAGAAGAGGGTGATGGTGATGCCCTATTTCTGTGTACCCTCCAGGACACCCGTTCTTGGCAGGCCGCGGCCGCCCCGTGCCCGGGTCTGTTGTGTTTGGAGGTAGCGGAGCGCATTGTCTGGAGGTAGAGCAGCGACTCTTTCACGGGCACCCCCTTGCCGTGGGGAAGGAGCTTGTGTGCCCTTGTGAGGTTGAGAGCTGTGCTGGTGGTGGCATGTGCCTCCGGTGGGGTCTCCCAGGCCAGACAGGTCTCGGCTGAAGGGTCAGACACAGTGTGTCCACGGGCAGGATGGGCTCACTAGCCTTCGGGCACCATCCTAGGAGAAGGACAACTCTGACTGCAAACCCGGGCAGATGGAGCTCGTTTAGCCCTGTAAGGCTCCATCTAAGAGAAGGACACCCTAACCAAACCTACGACCCGAGGGCTTCGCTGTCACCGTCCAAGCTCGCCAGGCCCTGGCAGATGAACCTCAGGTGTAAAGGGTGGAGCCAGTTCCGCGCTTGCTGCGCCTCACCTAAAAAACCCACCGCGCAGCCCCGAAGGGTGCACTCATCACCTGCAGTGAGCGTGGGAAAAGCCCTTCCCAGATCTTTGTTCGCGAAGCCAAGCCGTGATGATTTCTGTGTATTCCTCAGTGGTTTGTTTGACTGTTTGGAGACCTGGACTAACTCATTTTTGTGAGAGGATTTGAGTCTGCGATTAGTTATTATCCAAATAACATGCTCAGCACCAGCTGGGAGAGTATTATGTACTGTGGATACTCAGTTGTCTACCTTTTTTGTCCTGCTCCTTTGCAAGCTATTCTACACCGAGTGGTATAATTTGTGTGTTGGCAGATAAACAGAAGGAGTGTGGGTGTATCTGCCTAGACTGTTAGCCTGGCTGACTCTTTCTGGGTGAGTACCTTGAGGCTGAATTTCTGCTGGTGCTGTTCGGACCTTCTCAGGCTCCTCCCTACCGTCTTGCTGCCTGCAAATACTCTTTGGTGGTCATCGTAAGTCACCTGCAGATTCTCCTTTCTTTACCTTCACGAGCTTCTGTGACCGAGCTCTTCAGCTGGCATGTATGGCTCCTGGGGTGCAGCTACCCTTCGGATGCGTTACATGGCGAGATGGAGGAAAGTACCACGTGGTAAGGAGTTAACCATATCCTGGCTTACAGATTTGCCACACGCTTTGATGAGGAGTATTATGAGGTTATTAAAGTAGAAGTGAAAAAACAAATCTGCTCAAGCCTTAAACCTTGTTGTCAGGTAAGCGTGGTGGGAGCTTAGCTTAACTGTGTTGTCTCTGTGTGATTGTGTGAGATGAGATTGGCAACCAAGCAATAAAGCGCAAATCAGCAAGCTCATCGTTATGAAACCTTGAAAATTAGAATAAAACTGGATCTTCCTCTATTCTTTTCTTAGGGCAACTTAACAAAAAAGAAAATAGGAGTTTTGTGGTTCATTTGGCTTGAACAGTGAGGTTTGACATACTGAATTTTGTAATATTCCCTCTATTTTCCATGTGGGGCTAGTCACGGTATGCTTGTCAGCACCCTGGCATACATGAACCAGAAGATGCACAATTGTAGGTTACGTGTTGAATCCTGAGATGCAGATGACCTGCAGGAGATACTACTTTTCAGTTTGCAATAGTAACAAAATTAAAAGCAGTAGTGTTTAGTAGGAAGTGAAATTGCTGTCTGTTGTAGTTGTGCTTAAGCACCACCCTGCCAAGGGTGCTGTACAACTCAGCTTGGAAGCTTACGTCGTCCTGAGGTTGGAGAAGGCACTATGTTAGGATAAAGGGCAGGAGCAGATGTACATGCTGTAAAGCAATAGTTGTTTCAGTAATGGATGTTCAGGGTGAAATTGTGACTTTGCCGAAGTTGAAGGCAAAGCTCCGGTCAGTTCCAGCAGAGCAAAGATTTTTGTCCCAAAATAATGTGCATTTTTGTGTAGTTTAAGTTTGTATGGTAGAGTGCTAAGGTTGATGTTTGAAGTTTAACAGTAATAAACGTGTTCTGGAGACAGTGTGGGAAGTTGCCTGATAAGACTGCTAGACTTGACATCCCCACCACCCTTAAACTAGATCCACAGGGATCTTCAGAAGTGGGAACATCCTTAGAGGTTTTGTGCTCACCTGTCATTATGCACTGTATTAAATAACCACAAGCTAGAAAGCATTTGTAGCTCAGAAGAAGGGATCAGAGACTGGGATCTGCACCATTTCCTTCCCTCTAGCTCTCCCCCTCTTACTATCCACCTCCTTCTTGGTTATTCCTTGGCCATGCATACTGCGCTAAGGGGCTCCAGACAGTCTTTGGCATGAGAGAGGTGCTTCTGGGACGCTGCTCAGCCTTCACAGGATTGTGGTCATCCTTGGCATACTCTGTAGCAGAGTGCCTGGGGAGATTTTTTTTTATGGCAGAAACTCTACCTTCCAGCAATCTTAAGACACTTGCAAAGTTCTGAGGGTTGTGCTGCAGTGATGCCAGTGCCTTTTGTGGGCTGATGATATCTTGCATGCTTGTGGAGTTTTTTATTTGAGGTTTTCTTCTTGTGTGTGTGTGGTTGAGTTCCCTGGGTGCTTTTACCTCTGCTGCACGGCTATTTCTCTCACATTCCAAAATCTTTACTAACTGTAATTCTGGCATGTAATTTCAGAGAAGACACATGATATGCCATGGTTGTCTGTGATGTGTTGATTAAATGTGAAATGTCATGCAGCCCAATATTATCTCCCTGGCTTTTCTATGAGAGATATTCGAGGTGCTGTGTCCAGTATGTTTTTTCATGTGGTAGAGTTGAAAGATGGAAGTGCACATGCTATTACAAGAGGGATTTTTTTAAATGAGGTTAACAGCAAACAGTAAGAATATTAGGCTCCTGTCTGAATTCACGTATGTGGTGTTGTTTTGTTTTTTCCCCCCCTCTTCTTTCAGTAGCTGGCGCTAGAAATTATAGAAATTATGTTCTTGAAATGTGTCATGGTTTAACCCCAGCTGGCAACTAAGCACAGCACAGTTGCTCGCTCCCTTCTCCCCTGCCTCCCATGGTGAGATGGGGAGGAGAAGTGGAAAGAAAAGTAAAACTCACCAGTTCAGATAAGAACAATTTAATAATTGAATAATAATAATAACTATGAAAATTAAGGTAACAAAAAGAGACAGAAATAAAACCCGGGAAGTCAGGTGATGCATGATGCAATTGCTCATCACCTGATGCTTAGACAGTCCCTGAGCAGCAATCTGCTGCCCTGAGTTTATATTCTGGGCATGACATCATATGGTGTGGAATACCCCTTTGGCCACTTGGGGCCAGCTGTCCTGGCTATGTACCATCCCAAGTTCTTGTGCTCCTCCAGCCTTCTCGCTGGCAGGGCACAAAAAGCTGAAAAACCAACACTACTTAGCAACAACTAAAACATCAGTGTGTTGTCAACATTATTCTCATACTAAATCCAAAATATAGCGCTGTACCAGCTGATAGGAAGAAAATTAACTCTGTTGCAACTGAAAACAGGATAAAATGGTAAATGAGTCTGTTCTAATGCAGTGAAAATTGGGACTTTATGATCACAGACTGCAGTCCTCTAACTGATAGTTAGGTTATCCCTTAGAAGTCACTTGTGTAACTTGCACAGACAGAAACACCAGAGTGCGAAGTGCAGTTTGATGTTGCAGTAAAAGACCTGAGAAGCTTAGTCAACAAAACTAGGTTCTTCCCACCATGTTGTATCAGCCCGGCAGGGATGTATTGCGCCCAAAGGAAAGGTGTAACAGCGGAGGGAGTACTGTGTTTGAATCTGCCCGCTGAGCAGCGGCTGGCGAGTCAAGGGGTCGGTGTGGCAGGCTGATAGTAAGTCACTCTGCTGTGCAAGAGAAACCTGTGCGTTTTCATACCTCGGGAGTAATGAGGCGTAGCAGCAATCCTTCAACTCAGTGCTGCAATGTCCTTTCTCTGTTTTCTGATTTGCTGTCTTTTGCCCTGGTAGTCCTTTGTTACTATGGAGACTTCAGAAAACTGCAGTCTAGGTAAGTGCCACACGGTGTCACTGGCATACAAAAGGAGTCGTAGATGGGATTGAAAAGGGCTGAAAACCTTGCTGAAACAGCGCGTTGGAAGCTTTCTCTTCAAGCGCTTTTTTTGATGAACTTTTGTGTTCTGTTTGTATTCATCGTACCAAGTGAGCAAGGTCTTGGTGGCCTTGCTGGCAAGCTGGTTTTGGTACCAGCTGGACCTTTGAGCTGAGCCATACAGTGCTTAACTGAAAGGTGACTACAGGCTGAAACAGAGCCGGGTCTATGAGGAGGAGAGATGCAGAGATCTTTCGCGGAAAGTCTCTCAGAAGTCTTTATGATTTTGAAAAAAAATTTTTTTTGTGTGCTACTTATAGTCAGTTGTTGGTACTAGAGGTTTTCTAAGTGTGTGTGGTAAGGAAATGAGAGTATAGATCAGCAGTAATTCAGATGGAAGCACTTGAGATTTGGCTCCTGTCCATGGCTGTTGTTCCTCACCTTGTTACGCCATCCGTAATGTAGCATTTTCTCGGCAATACTGTTTTGATCATGCGTATGTTGAAGAATGAGGTGTTCTCCTTCTGAGATACTGGTGCATACTAAGTTTTTCCCCACTGGTCCGTTGTGCTGGGAAAAAAAATGTGTCTAGAAAATCTTTGCAACACCCTCTCTTCCCACCCCAAGCCCAAAAATGTTCAACTCAGTCAGATCTTCTTTCCACTTCATCACCAGCCCTACAAACCATTGTTGCTGCTAGAGTGCACAACATGATATGAACCGACACCCTTTAGGTAGTGGGTGAGGGTGAAACAAGAAATGGTGAAAGACGAAGAAATTATGCATCTATTAAGTGATGGCCTACAATTCCAGACTTTCACCCCACCTTCCTAGTGTGTGGGGTACAGCTGATCTCACGTAAAAGAACATATCTGCTTGGGGAGCATCTGTATTGATTAGACATGTCTGTTCAGCTTGAAATCCAATGCTTTGCTAATTCCCAAGTTATTTCTTAGGAAGGGGGAGCGTGAAAGGAGGACGTCTTGAACCTTCATCTCAGTTGCCTTGGAAATGTCATTAAGATATCTTGTCTCCAGTATATCATGCCGGTAGAAGTCCATTGACTTTGCAAGGGATTTGTGTGACATTAAGGGCTAGGGCTGGCCATGCCACTAAACGAATGACAGATCCTCTGTATTAACTCTTTTCCCTTCCCGAAGGGGAAGAGAAAGGGAATGAAAGAGCGAGAGTAATGGATTGGAAAAGAAAACCAAATAGCTTTAATGCAAATAATAACGATAAAATGAAATATATGCCAATATATACAAAACCAGTTTCGAAGCCAACCCTCCTGATCGCGGTTATATCACCCTCACCACTGATGCTGTGGGGCAGACACTGGGGAAATTCCAGGCTGGATTCAGTGGTGGACAGGAACCAGATTCAGCAGCTGGATTCTGGAACTGAATTCAGGAATGCATAGACTGGGATCAAAGGCAGAACAGACAGTTCTCCTTGGATGCTGGTCATTGAAGAAGAGAGCTTGACCCTTGTGAACCCTCAGCTTTATGCAGAATATGACGTATGTGGGATGGAATACTTTGTTGGTCAGTTCAGGGTCACCCATCCTGTCCGCTCCTCCCTGCAGGTGTGGCCTCTTGCTGCATCCCCAATGTGACACACAGGATTGAGCAGTGGCCTTGGTCTCCATAGGAGCAAGCATCAGCCAGAGCCTTTCGGCACAGCAGATCCTGGTAGTAGCTGTGAACGCAAAGCGCTGTCACTAGGAGAAGCAGACACTGTCTGCAAAAATATGCCGTTAACTTCAGACAGTGCCATTACTTAGAGGAGACTGAGCTGAGAAGTAAAATCACTGAACGGAATTAATTCTGTTCTAACTCAGACCAGGACACGTGATTCTCTTTTCGTTAATGCATTAATGGGAGGTGTGTACCGAAATACCTGGACATCAGCTGGAGAGTAATATCCTTCACTATAAGCTTCCAAACCGTTTGGTGCTTGGGAAGGTGTTGGCACTCACCAGCAACTTGAAGCTATAGGATGTTTGCATATAACCGGTCTTTAAGAACTAAAATGCTAATACAGGTAATCTTTGTGCTTGCCTGAACTTGCGTTCAGTGAGACACCATGCAAAAGTGCTTGTGTGTGAACGTGGAGATGGGGGGAGGAGAAGACAGTGAGATTGCTGGCAAGATATGCCTCTTTGGCAGTTGGACTTTGGGATAAAATTACTGGAGTCTGAGTTTTCTCATTTAAAATTAATTGTTTCTGCAAACTTTCTAAACTCATGTGCCAGCTATGAGGAATGGGACGCCATGTTTGAGTAAGTAGTTTGAGTAGTAGTAGTTTGAGTAAGTAGTAGTTTGAGTAAATAGTTTTGAGAAGTGAAGTGCCAAGGAAAACCCTTCTTCTGAAGAATCCCTTTCTTTTTCAGATATTACCTGGTTCAGACAAGTAACCATCTCTTCTTACTAGGTTTTTTGCTGTGTTCTGTCCTTACTGTGGTGGATTTTTTCCCGTCTGTGAGGGCAATCCTTCAAGGACAGGATGCTTCTGTGACTTAAGTTGCCCAACGTACCTTGGCATACTGCACTTTCTCTGTGTCTGTAGTGTGTAACTGGAAGCTAACCTGGAGTCCATGGCACTGCAGATACTACCTGGGGTTGTGGCAGTGTAGAAGGAGTCTTTCCAAAGAGCTCCCTGGAAAGTGTGGTCCTCTAACGGATCAGTGAGTCACAGTGATCAAGAGACTACAAAAACACCGTGACTTTCATCTGTCTGTGTTTCAGTGGGTAACCCTTCACTTCCAGTTCTTGGTGAGACCAAGACCGTGTGATGTGCTCCAGGAAGCAGTTGCTGCACTACTCCTGGTGACACATTTCGCAAGTTTTAAATAAAATTGTTTAAGTTTTAAATCTTTTCAATGTGATACCAATCACAAATAAAACCGCTGGAAAGGCACTACAGACACTTTTGGTACTGACTGATCTCTTTTGCAAGGAATGGGTTGGCGATGTCCGGCCGGCTGAGGAGTGAAAGTTCGGTTAGGGTCTTATCAATTCTCATTCTTTGTAATAGCAGTCTTGGAGGATTTCTGTTAGCTAAACAAAGCCTGAACCTAAAGGGAAAGCTCGATTTTCCTTTTAATCCTTAGCTCTCAATTTCATCTGAGTAAACAGAATTTTTATCTGTAATAGGAAATGGAAGAGATGCGGGAAATGGAACATGTTCTTAAGTCATGCATGCTGCTTTACCTCCTGTGAGATTAAATCTTGTTTTTCTGTGATATGAAAGTAGCAAAAAGCAGATGATTGGAATGGAGGTACGTGTTTGCATTTATACATTTGTACAAGCAGAATGACTTAGAGTGGAACACTTTTACTTTTTGTTGCCTCCTGTTGAGGGATGTTATCACTAGTTTTAGTATTAACTGAAATTTGGAGTTAATTTGGGTGGTAACTGAGTTGCTCTCATTGCAATAGTTTGAAATTCTCCACTGTTCTACATTTCCTTAGTTATCCATTTGATTTATTACATTCTGTGGTAGAGAAGGCAGTGAGGAAGCATACATTAGTCATTGAGATGAGAGGCTTTACTTCTTTTCTTGAATGTTTGCATAATTTTTTCTTTTTATAATCAAAATAATTCCCAAGCTTTGAAGTGTTCTTGGATATATGGGTGGCAGACGCAAAATTGCTGTTTTATCAGAGATGAATCTAAACTTCACACACCTTTGTTGTCTTTGGAGCCAAGAACCTAGTGGAGCTTTAAAATGGAATTGACTGCACCTCTGCTTTTTGCGAACACAGGGTGGTCCAGAGACTTGAGGTGCCAGCATGGATTCGCTTTGGCCAGCCCAGCACACGAGGTGCTGTGGGGCCCTGTGCTGGAGACTAAGGGGATTTGGCTGCGGCTTCAGATTCCGTGAGCTATTTGCCGCAACCTGGCAACAGAGAAGTTACAAAAAGTGCACAGCCATGGGGTTTTTGTCCACATTGTCTTTGACGTATTACCAGTAAAACAAAAAGCCTGGTAACAAATGCAGTGTCCTATGAGTAAGTATCGCTGCAGGCACTTGGAATTTGCTTGCTTAATTTCCTGATAAAGGCAACAGGAGATAAGAATCAGACTTTGGTTCACATATTAAATTGATCTCAAGTTGTAATAATTTCAAGGGTCCAAATGGCTGATTTGATGGATTTTATTTATTGATTTATTTATTCCACTCCGTGAGTCTAATTAAACTATCTGTGATCATGGCTTGGACAAATAGTGTGTGGATATAATGTGATACTTAAAATTCTTATTGGATGGCCAAAAAAAAAAAGAGAAGAATAAAATGTCATATTAATTTATTTCAATCTCTCATAATACTTAGCTGCCAGTGTAGCAGCGTTGTGTAGGTATGCTGTTCTGTGCTAGGAGATAAATGTGATGCTTCAATCTGTCCTTGCTTAATTGTCAAGTATTCTGGTTTTAATATCTGGAGTATCTGCTGATACCTTTGTGAACTGCAAAGCTGTTGATAGTTATTAGTGAAGTTTTGTGCAAAAACATGTTTCTTCTGCTATAAAAGGGATTGCTGTTCCTTGTGAGCTCAAACTGTTGCTTTGCTACTAATTGAACGACGGGGGTTTTAGCTGTCTCATTTTTAAAAATTACCTGCTGCTTAAGGGTACTCCTGTGAATACACTATCGGTGTGAAAGACCCTGCTAGTACAAAACTTTAGTTAAAATCTTAAGTCCAACTAGATGGTGGGGTTTTGCTGTTGCATTTTTTAAGTTAGGAAGTATAAAGCTCGTGCAGTCCTGTTCTGCGCGTAACAATTCCACAGACACGTAGAGGTGCGTTGCTGATAGGAAGAGGAAGGCCTTGGTTGTCATTGCGTGTCAAAATGGGCATGTGAATAGTTCAAAGCCGGTTTGCTAAAAGTTTAGAAACTTCTGGAGGCTGGTGAGGAACCTGATAACGAACCTAAGTCTTGTGTTCACTGGGTCGTAATTATTACAACTGTAGTAAATATGGAATTTGATCAGTACTGAAATGGACATCATAGTGCTTAATGTTTAATGAAGACTAGCATGCTAATAAAACAACGTATCAGATGTTAAAGGTGCTATTGGAAACAAAACCTAACAGACTTGAAGTGATGAAAACAGGCAGATTCTTCTGACATAAAATGCGACGGCTGACGAGCTGTCAGTTGTCAAGAATGGATTTGGACTCATTTTGGAAAGTCTGTTTTCCATGTTTCTGCTCTTTTAAACGTATCAATATGCTTGACGTTTGCAGTGGTGGAGGGAGATGAGGCTTTGAACCTGGAAGGCAGAAATTTTCTGTGATGCTGGTCTTGAGTTTCTCCCAGTAAGCTTTTAAATATATTACCCTCAATATTTTTGTTTTTGAAAGACACGGGTTTTCTCATCTTAAGAAATCTGGACCAAAAGATTAAAAGCATTAAAAAACAAACAAACAACATAAAACAAAACAAAAAACCCCAACAACCAAAAAGGTCCCTGCCCTGCTAGTTAAAGCTATTTGCCTGAAGTATGTTACTCCAGAGGACCTCTTAAAATTGCGTGTCTGTGATAACATCCAACAGGTGAGAAGGGAGGTGCGTTCAGGAGCTGGGTACTGCACAAACATTGCATGGTTTTGTGGATTAATCACTCGGGTACATAAATTATTTTGTCTGTCTAATGATGTGTAGTACATCAACTGATGACTGAGCTGCAGTGGTGTTTTAGACTTCTTGTTCTTTGTTTTAAATGCCAAATGCCTTTATTAGTATCTGAATCCATATACTTTTGTTGTTGATCTTTGCATCTGTATTTGGGTGAAGGAGGTGAAGACTCAGCCTAGCTTTTAATGCCAGGCAACGGGACAAACGTGGGAAGAGTAGATTTATTTTTCATAGCATAGCTCCCATGTATAGCATAGCTGCTGTGCAAAGAAAATTGCAGTGTTGTATCTATCTTTGTGCCACCTCAGCTTGCAGAAGAAAGCATCTACAAAGGTTCAGGTTGAAGTTTTGATTGCATCAACTATTTAAATTAAAGTAGTTCTCCTGTACAATGAATTGACAGGAGTGAGTTGGATATAGAGACGCTGTACCACGGCAGTAGGAGTGATGTAAAAAAAAGGTTGATCTTTTAATAAAGATACAGAAAACCGGTTGAGTGAGTTGGCTAAAAATGGGCTGCGCTCATATGTGCCATAATGGTCAGTGTGCAACAGGGAAAGATAAGGATAGTGCATACAGGACAAAAGAATTGTTAAATATTGACAGATCAGGTATGCTTTTGGAAAAAGGGAAGAATCTGAGGATATTTGTTTTCCAACCTCTAATCAGTTAATATTTAACTAGTGGTCATGGGCAGCCCATCTCTGTTATCTGTTCCTCGTAAATGCAATTTTAAGATGAGAAAACTCAGCATCATCAGTAACCAAGGGAATTATCTGGGAAATAAAAAAGGGAAAACATTTCTGGAAGGGAAGGAACCTGAGCTGGCTCATCAGGGGATCTAGCAGGCACTGGGGCCGGCTTGGGTGAAATCCCACAGGTTGTGGAGTGAGGTCATATTGGGGTCAGCCGAGATCAGCTTTACCAGTTGTGGAGCTGCAACCTCATGTGGTTGAGGAACGCCAAAGCGTGCAGGCTAATGACTGTGGTTGCTACATCATTCTCCATAAATCCATCACAGAGATTTCCATCCGGAAACATCTGACACCAGTCTGGTTCAAAGCAGCTGTCCTGACTAGGTACCTCAGAGCTCAGGAATTGCTTATCATGGTGGTTTTAAGGCAAACACGTTACAAAATTACAAAGTGGACTCAATGAGAAAAAGATTACCTGCAGAATTTATTGAGGTTCTTGGGTTTCCCGAGAATTGTCCTGGCCAGATCCGCGCCTCTGCTCTGCTGGCTAGCTTACCCCCTCAGCAGCGGAGAGCAGGGTGCGAGAGCGGCTGGGCTGTGGCTGCGGGTGGTAGGGCAGTGGCAGGAGCCGAGGTCGGGCTGGCTCAGCTGGACCGGTGGACTTGTGCTTCTGTGGCTTTCTGTACAAATATTTGGTATTCTGTGTTTGCTTTAGTGATTTTTTCCAAAAAAAGGGGTGAACAGAACAGGCTCAGCTAATGATTTGAGGCTTCTTTTCCCCCAAAACAGCAGATTTGATCTTTTCTTTGGAAAGCAGCCATCAGAGGGAACTGAGGTTGAAAAAGATGAAGAGTGCTGAGACTGCACTTTTGTTTAGAGACTGTTTTGATGCTGAATATTTAAATGAGTTTGATTTTCCCCCTCCCTTATCTTCTTAACTCAAGGGGCTTAACAGGAAAACCAAATCTGTACTATTTCTTATTTTTGACCCGATTGAAGTTTTTCAGAAGGCTGATCACAGACTATACTGTGCTAAACTGCCTCTTTATTATCTAGATTGCTAAACTTATTTTTCTTGCTTATCAAAATAAGATACAGTGGAATCGAGGTGAGAGTATATTGTTTGAGCCCTGAATATCAGACAATAAAATGAAATCGATCTTCTTAGGTAGTTGAAAACCACAGAAATATCTCGTTTTCCCAGCTTCTAGTCTGTACTACCATGCTTTAAATGAAACTTGCAGTGTGTGTGGGTTCCTGTCTCTTTGACTGAAGTCTCTGTGAATGTAATAAAATAAATGTGACTACTTCTCAAGTGCTTTTCTCCTCCTGGGCCCCACCACACTGGTGACTGCCCTTTTGAAATACTCCCTTCACAAAATGGAGCCACAGATGCATCCTTGCATGAAATAACAGGGATTTGGGTTGATGACATTCAGTTTTAAAAATACAGAAGGAGATTTTCTAGTATGTGAATTCTTAGAAGCAGAGGCATGAGATGGTCGAGGGGTCCTAGGCTAACAGAAATGTGCTAAATTAAGTGTGTCATTGTACACTTAATGTTTTTGTTGTGTTAGACTAGTTACTGGGTTGTTCCTTGGAATTAAAGGCAAGTTGTATATTTTATTATTTTTACTCTTTTTATATTGGGTATAGGTGGAGTCAGTGCCTCTCAATAGGATGGGGGTGGGGAGGACAAATGACTTTAGCCCAATATTTACCAGTGCCCAGAAGGGTGTTACTCAATCTCTATATGCAGCTTAGTATGTCAGGCTACAAACCAAGTATATCCTGTGTATTCATGAATAGCTTATTACAGTAAAACAGAATGATTTAACTTCTCTTTCAAATATATGGTAAAAAGTCTTTAGACCTCAATATAATAGTCTTTATGTGAGCATGTGTCACATAACTTTTGCCAGAACTTTTAACAAAATACATACGTCTCCCCAAAGCATTTGTCAAATTGGTGTTTTTCCTGAGCAAGTCTAGCATGTATATTCATGTGCTTTGACTGCTTACACAATATTTACTTTTAATGCCTTCCCACCTCGTCCAAACTTGCTACATCCTCCTTGTTAATAGGGCAGTTTCTATAGAGCATCTGCGACAGGAGCAGCTCTCCAGGTGTGCTGGGACTGTTTCCTGCGAAGCCACAAAGGAGCAGATACGTTGCTCTCTACCGAGCCATGTGAGCTGCGTGCTTTGTGCCATGCTGTGGTGGAGCAAGCACAGCAAAAAAGCAAAAGTAGGATGGGGTGGGATGCATTGGAAAAAGGG
>NW_010402945.1:126049-127226 GCF_000710305.1 Buceros rhinoceros silvestris | reverse complement strand
AGAGTCTGTGCCAAAGCCCTAGTAATATGCCTGTAATACGCCTGAAGGTACTGGTATCAGCTATTCTGTAAGCACGTTTCCACTCCCTCTGCATAACAGTAAAATAAGGTAATGTCTTCAGTCACAGACTCACTGAGCCATACACTCTATTGTGCGTTTAAAACTGTCAGTGTAATTTAAGGGAGGGGCAAGAGTTCTGCTGGTTAGAACCTCAGTGCTATTTCATTAAATGTTAGTATTTTGCTCAGAGCTATTGCTATTCCACTCTACATTCTCAGCTGTGGGACATTTTCTCCTGAAATTAATCCAGGATGTGCTCAGTTGCATGGAGCTGTGTGCAAATGCCTTTCCCCCGCCTTGAGTCTGTTATCAAAGTTTGGAATCTGCTGTACTGAACTTCCATCGAATTTTGTTCAGTTAACACTCTAGACTTACTGCAGCCAAAATGTTGGTCATGAAACACAGGCATAAGAAAATACCAAGCTTGAAGGAAATGTTTTTTTAATTCTTCCAAAGGAAATGTAATAAATTGCCTTAAAATAGTGCCTTATCTCATGTTTATGCTAAACTTGTACTCTTGTTTGATTACAGAAGGGATAACCATTCTTTGAATCTGCAAGGATCAGAAAGCTGAAAGACTCCTGTGTTCACGTGTGTTCTTTTTCCTTTCTACTTTTTTCTTCACAGTGACATTTTAGATCTGCCTTATCCTGAAAGCCTTACCTTCAAAACAATACTTTACATCATGATGCATAGTGGTGGAAGAGCAGCTGCTCCCCGTGAGACTTCCCATGGTTCTAGGGACGCTGAAAGCCAGGGCTGCTGCTGCTGGAGGAGCCAGGTCCCCTTCTCCTGCACTGCTCCTTTGCAGGTGCTGGTGCGGGTCTTGCTATTGTAAAACAGGTCAGGGAATGGAGATGTGCTAGTCTGGAAGTTCTACTTTACGCTGACCTAAAGGCCACAGTTCTGATGATATTTTGGGTCAAAATAAAGTATTACTTACCAGATTAGGTTCATTGTTAGGCTTTGGTGGTCTTGGGTTGTTTTTGGCTTTGTTTTCAGCAGTAAGGCTTTGAAACAAGACCTGGGATTTCTGATGATGTCACTCTGCTTAATAAAAAAGCAAAAAAGTTAAGGAGCTGGTTTTAGTTTTCATAAAGACTTAGCATTAAGCAGG
>NW_010402945.1:124226-125965 GCF_000710305.1 Buceros rhinoceros silvestris | reverse complement strand
TGGATCATCAGGACTTCAGCACAGTAGAAAGCTGTCAGGCAAGTGACAATGGAAACGTTATTGTTGGTTGGTTGGTTTTTTTTTTTTTTGCTTTATGCCCCATGACGCCTGTGAAACAAAAGACAGATTCACTTAACAATGTGGCCATTTTGAATACTGGGGCCTAAGTTACATCACAGCAGCTTTTGATTTGGGGTTGAGATAGGGAGATCACCTTGGTATTCTTGTCCTTGGAAGGACACTGTTGTGTATTCACTCACAGTAGGATGATTCCATCGAAAACTGCAAGGTTTTAAAGACATTTGTTGCCTGGATGTAGGTAGGGGTTAACGAATTGTCAAATGTGGAGTTTAATTCAAGGAGATGCCCATTCTCATGTCAAGTGGCAGTGTGAAGATATTGAGGTGATCTCTCCTGTCCAGGAAGACATACTGTCCAAAACTGAAAAGGCAGAAAGAATGGTTAGATTGCCTTCTGTATGATAAGAGCAAAGAATCAGTTAATTGCTGTCGCCCCAGAAAGCTCTGCTCTTCTGAGGTGTCATAGAGGATTTTGGCATCATGTTAAATATACTTGCTCTCAGGTTTGTTCTTGTTATATAGTTAATCATGCACTTTAAAGGTGATGCTGTAGCTAATGGATTTTTAAAACCCACATGGAGGGGTTTCTGCCTAACTCCTGTGACCTCTGCTTTGGGATAATAACCATAGGTTTGTCTTAGAAACCCCTTCTGTATTGTGAAACATGTTCTCCAAGGGAAATAACTTAAAGACCTTTAATGTATCTCTGGTTAATGTTCTTATTCTGGGATGTTGGCGTCTCAGAGGTGATTATGTATGTGTGTGTGTTTAAATGTATGTGGGTATATATATTTGCATATTTTTAATGTTTGTGGTAGGTTAAATAAAACACTGCAGGTTGCAGAGAATTGTATGATCTTCCATGCACTAGAGCAGGTGGACCAAGACTACATAGCTTAGCTTGTCTAGCTGTCTTGGTAGGAGTAGAAGTAAACCTTGTTATTAGCTGGACATATACCTTCCTTGCAGAAGGAGGTGTTAAAAAGACTTTTGCATACAAACTTACTTTAAAAGTAAGCAGGGACCTTCCAGTCCTTATAGCAGCCTTCCAGTACTTCAAGGCAGCCTAGAGGAAAGATGGGGAGGGACTCTTTATCTGAGAGTGTAGTGATAGGACAGGGGGTAACAGGTTCAGATTGAAAGAGGGTTAGGTTAGATATTAGGAATGAATTCTTTACTGTGAGGATGGTGAGACACTGGACAGGTTGCCCAGAGAAGCTGTGGATGCCCCATCGATGGAAGTATTCAAGGCCAGGTTGGATGGGGTTTTGAGCAACCTGATCTAGTGGGAAGATGTCCCTGCCGACCGTGGAGGGTGTTGAAACTTTGGTGATCTTTAAGGTCTCTTCCAACCGAAACCATTTTATGATGCTTTAAATGCTAATATTTTTCAAGACTAATGAGTGATATTGGAGTCCTTTGGGTTTTGGATACCTGATTTTAATAATGTCTTCAAATAGCCCTAAAATACCTAGGCCCCTCTCTGCAAGCTGCAGCCCTTCGTAGTATCCAGCAGTGAGAGCATCTTTAAAGGCTTGGGCTGCAGCTCGATGTGTAGGAGCAGATGTGAAGCTTCAGCGGGTTTATGCTGCTGTTCGCTGCTGATCATCATACCAGTAGCACGGCTAATAGGACAAGGCTGCCACAGGCGGCTGTCGC
>NW_010402945.1:109603-124130 GCF_000710305.1 Buceros rhinoceros silvestris | reverse complement strand
GCACAAGGCTGAGCGAGCCTTGTACTGCTGTTAGAGCAGGTCCTGCGATGTCCCCTCCATCTATCCTTCCTTCCTCCCACTGCTCCTGATCTGGTGGATGTCCAGTGAATTGAAGGAGTGAGAGCAGGGTTTGCTCCTGAGCTGGGGAGTTGGATTATTTCATGGAGGGTTCTAATGAGTGCCAGTGAGGATGGGACCACCCAGTCAGGAGCACGGGAGTGTTGTGCGCAAAGGGGACGCTTACTTTCAGTGGCTCTGGACTGTTAGCTGGCTCAGCTGGTGGTTTTTACTGGCAGGTAAAAATAACTAGGTGACTGCATGCTGAAATACATAAAGGTGACTCCTGTGATCTGCGCTGCTTCTCTGCTTCTGGGAATAGTAAAGTCAAAAAAGGCTCTTTTAAGAACATCTTAAACCTGCAGCGTCTTGTTCAGTGACTATCTGTCCTTTTTCAGTGAATGTTAAAAGCATGGTCACAAATTTGATTTTTCACTGTCCCCTGGTTTGAATGCAAATAAACAGTCATGGCATAGTTGTTTTCTGATGTCTTTGAAAGGAAGCTATTTCTTCAAAGCGAATACAGTCTTTTATCTGACCAGCAGTTCAGTGCACGGCTGAACTGCTAATCAGTTCCTGTGCAGAGAGGATGCCTGAAATATAGTTCAGAAATGTTCTAGGTTCATCATTTCTTTAATAAAGGGATCAGACTGATGCATTAGTTTTGCTTTTTGGCTGCATCTAGCAAACTAGCACCTCATGGAGGATTTGGAAAAGTAAAATAAGGAAATACGCTGCTTTCTTTTCTTTTTCCTTGAATGAACATTTGATTCCTATCAAAATTACATTTGTTGCCTTGAAATTGTATAACCCTCTTGTATTAAAGTGAGGCAATCACTGAAGACTGCAGGTTTAAAGGTTATTTGCTCTGAAAGCTTTCAGAAGGCAATATTTCTCTGGCCTGTGCGAACAAAGTGCTTGGCTTGAGCTCTGCGTGTAGGATGAGTACCATGGGGATTGTTGTTCACTTCTTGTGTGCAGGTTGTACCTAGGGCTTGTGTAATTCATTTGCTTGTGCTGAAGGACAGGAGAACATTAAAGTTACACTGTACACAACTGGAAAACTCTGAATGCAGGGACTGACAGAGAGATGTTGATGTCCCCTCCAGGGCAAAGTGAGACAGTCTGGCTCCTCAGGGTCAAGTTGTGCAATGTAGCTTGAGCTGAAATACGAGCTCCCTCCTGTCCGAAAAAGGAGGCTACACCCTCTCACATTCCTCCTCTGCATGTTGTTGCCCCTCCATTCATCTCGTTGAATCTGACATTTATCTGACCCTCTTTCTCTGTCAGGTTAATTTTCCGCCATTATTAAGCTGATTTGATTTACTGTTTTATCAGACAAGTATCAGGATTGGTACAAGAGAGGAGGTAGATGCAGAGCCACCCTATTCTGATAACGATGAACCATTAGGACTGAGCTGATACAACTGCATGCTAAGACTTTGCTCCCGTGACACTTAAGTGAGTGGTGCTGTTTGACCCAGTGCGTTCCTGCCTTTCCTTTGTGCTGGCTTCTGGACTTGTTTGAATGTGCTGAAACACGTTGGCATCTAAGCTGCCATGAAACCACAGTCTCCAGGCTGGTAAAAGAACTTTACCAGTTTTACTCTTAGTGAGACTCCAGTTTCGCAGAGGCCTTCGAGTCCCTGCTGGCATTAGCGTGGTAGGCACATACTGACATCATGTGATACATGTGTCGTGCCGTCTGTCCCTGGATCCTGCTCTCCTGCTCAGAACTCCAGGGTGCATCTGTCGCTTTGGATGAAATCATGCCCTCCACACCTAGTTGCTGGGTAAAATCGGTCTAATAGATTGTACTCCTGCCATTTGTATTGTCAGTCACGTGTATATTGACCATTTCAGCTGAACTGTTTGATTTTTTTTTTTCCTTCCCCCTTTTCCAGCAAACTACAGTAAGAAATTTGGAACCAACAGTAAATCACTAGTGGAATAAAATTAAAATAAGTTTTTGGCTATGACTGCAATTGTTCTACATATCAAAGACTCTTACTAATTCTTTTTTGTTTTTCGAGTCATTGAATAGCCTGTTCATTCTTGGCCGTTTTCTTCTATTCCTTCTTCTCTCAAGTGGTTGCACAACTTGACATTAAAATCAATAATTCCTCATTGATAATTGCTCTCAGGCTATGACATCAGGATTTTCTGGAAATATAAATTCATAGTGCTGATAGCAGACTATATGATTTCATTCTGGAAGCTGGCCAGTACGCTTGGGCTCCCTGATGCACAGGATACAAGGCAGGAGATAAGACAATGTTGCTGTGCATATATGCCTGACACGTTTGGTCGGTGTTTTCCATTCGTTTTTCTGGGGACTGCTGTATTACAAGAGCACATTTTTACTTCAGGTGTGCTCTGATAAAACCAGAGCTTCTCCTTGCCATTAATTGCTAGAATATTTTGTTGTTCGGATTCAGCTTTCCTATTTTCTGCCTTTGCACTATTTATTTTTGCCTGTTAAAGGCAATTAATTGTTTCTTAAAAATATTGCTGCAGGGATTAGTCTGCCATAGACATTCTACTTCTTGCCTTTGTGCAATTCCCGCTGGGTTTTAGAGGCCTGGTGCAGACCTGTGTTGAGGCAGTGCTCTGCTCTGAAACAGATGTGTTCAAAAGGATTATCAGGAACAGTCTTCGTCTGCACGTGGGCGGAGTGGTCTCAGTATTCAAGTGAGAAAGACCATGGCAGGCGGCTCCAGAAGTTAGGAATTGCAATTAGATGCTGGACCAGTCAACCACAGGATGCTGATGGGGCCAAGAATTTAACAAGGTTGAAAAAGGAGCTGGATGTTTGCTTAGGGTTTAGGGGTAGAGGGAGTTGTCAGAGTAAATCATTGCAGAACGTTTTGGAGGGAGTCTCAAACTATGTTTTTGAGTCTGTGCTGGTTTCTAGATATCAGCCGAGGCTGCCTGGCTTGTGCTGATTCTAGGACTCTTAATATTGCAGGTGAGGTGCAGAACTAGTCAAACCTCTGGTTAGCGATCTTCTTTGGTAGTTCTGTGTTCAGAAAACTATATCCAAGGCTTTTGGGGATTGGGATAGTGACATCTGTAGGTTTGGCTTGCAATGCAGTGCCCTCTAGGTTTCACAAACCGTTTTGGGAATGGACTGCTTGTGGTAAAGGGAAGGTATTTGCACCCTCAGCAGTAGTCCTGTTTCTGTGTGAATTCCCAAAGAGCCTTGGTGAGGAGTCATGTATGTTAGGGGCTGACTCCTAGACAATGCAGGGTAGTGTCAAGGAGACTCAAACCAAACTAGAGAGGCAGAATCATTTTCAGCTAATAAAGCTGTTAAGTGTATCCCTGAGCTCAGGCTGTGCATTTCCTCCAGTCCTAATATCTTTTGCAAGAGACCATGTTGGGCGTGGTAGCTATGCCTACTTGTTCAGCATTGACTTTCACCTCTTCACAAAGTTTTTTAGTTCAAAACACGTTTGCCTCACCTCAGGCACTGCAGTGGGCTTTGGGGAGTGGCATGAGCCACAGCAGGTTTCATCCCCTGGTGTTCCAGCTGGCTCGACAAGTTCAGTTTGAGCTTAAAGCTGGTCGAAGAGAATGTTGTTTTCTCTACTTGCTTGCGTTATCCCTGCCTCTCATGCAGCCAGACAGGGAGCGGAGCCAACTGAAAAGTTAACCCTGTCCTCTCTAAAAATAGCACTGGTGTTTCCCCAGTCTCAGTCCCCTGACCTAGCTTTCTACCTGGCTGTGAAAGCACCGGTGAGATGTGAAGGAGAGGTCAGCTTCATGGGGCCAGCTGTATATGAGTGTGTAGTGCAGCAGGTTTGCCTTAAATTGGTTTACGCTGTCTGGTGACATACTGTATTGCTTCCTGTAATCCTAAAAACAGATGCAAAGCAGAAAAAAGTGGGAGTTTTATCCTCCCTTTTTTAAGAAAAAAAGAAACTTTCAGTCTTTGAGCTTAGGCTTCCATGAACTGTCTTCATCTGCAAAGTGGTTATTTATTTATTTATTTTGCTGCTTGTTTTAAGATAAGAGAAAATTGGTAAAGAAAAATCTTACGGGTTAATTTTGGTGCTGTTAGATAAAAAATGAAAAGGAGAGAATTTTCATCTTCCTGTCTTTGCTGGAAAAACCTGTTGCAAACAAGGGCAGTGATATTGTCCAGGAATGCTCATTGATGTTGTCTTTCTCTAGCAGCCACGTAATTTCTTGATAGTTAAATGGTAGAGTCTTACACTATGTCTCTACCAGTTTTAAAAAGCTCCGTTAGGGAATTACAATAGGATGAAAAAATTTCCAGGATTGCACTGTGTACAGCGCTATGAATGAATGAAACCTTTCAGCGTATGGCCTGATGAGTGTTGAGAAATTTTTCTGTAGGGGAAGTCACAATTTTTTTTTTTTAATTGTTTGGGTGACATGAGTGAAAGACGTTACTTTCAATAAAGCAGTGTTAATGCCAGGAAACTTTAGAGTTTGTTTACATTGTGTGGGTTTTTGTTTTTGGGGTTTTTTTTGTGCTGCAGCCATAGTTGAGGGTTTTCTACCCTGTGGTTTTCTCTGTTTTGAACCTGCCTATGTATCTGGCAGTGGTTGGGTGAAGGTTAATGTCTGGAATGCAATCTGCTTGCTGTCTTCCAGCCTCTCTGCTGAAATCACCCCTCTCTCTAATGGGACTCCTCCAGTAAAACCTGGGGGAGGCACCCTGCTGCAAACCTAACTCCTCAACCTAGACTCCATCTTGTTAAACCAGGACAGATTGGTTAAAGCATGCAGAGAAACGGTAAGGCAGCTATTGCAAAACATACAAAGACTTTCTTCTTTTCAAATTGTACTGAGACATGACGGTATTCTGGGCTCAAAACTGGTGGAGCCTGCAAAACACGTTTTAAAGTATTGGCCTGGTTCAGAATTGAGTGTTTTCTTAAATACTTGAAGGTGGGGAAGTTGGAGATAAATAGCTATGAAGTTTGGTGTGCTTAGGAGGGTAGAGGATAATTTTGGATAAATGAAGCAAAAGGAGTGGCTTTCTGACCTAGAGGTCTTGGTAAAGAGGATCAGAGCGGGACGTCATGCCCTTCACTCGGAGGCGGGGAGGGCAAAGCTGCACCTGTTAAAAAGACAAGCTTCGCCTGCTTGGTGAAGCCGGTTGGTGCAGGTGGCAGAAGTTGCATGGGGGCTTAGTAGCTAGTTTCTGTGTGACCTCAGGAGGGGCATTCTGGTGTCCTACAGTTCTGGCTGGTAGTCATGCATGGTTTTTAAGAACTTACATAGGCATTGCAGTAACTGTAAGTTGCAACACCTGTGTTTACCTTAGTTATCTCTAAGGAAAGACTTGATGTGGACTGAAGTGTTCTGGTTGAATGACAGCTGTCTTTATCAGCTTCAAGCCCTGAAGAATTGCATGCTAACCACAAAATTGCCACTTAGGAATTTTGGGTTTTAGACAAAAAACCAAAAGGCACTTGAAGAAGTGTGGGAAGAACATGTGTTTCCAAGCTCTCTGCAGCCAGCGTGTCTAGAAGTACTGGGGATAGTCCTATAACTGTTGTTAATGCTTGTAAGAAAAAATACTATATGTGAAACTTGCAGTGCAGTTATGGAAGCGGCGCTGAGTCTAAACACGTGGGTTGGGTGCATGCGTACGTTCACACATTCAAAACAGTAATTACACTAGCCTAAAATTCGTGTCCTGGCCATAATGATGTTCTCCGTTTTTCAGTAACTAAGAGAGGAGTTTGGCCCAGTGAATGAATTTGAAAGGCTCTCAGTTGGGCCGCGTGATTCAGAAGCATTCCTTAAATAAGAAACATGTGCATTTTATGTTCACAGCAGTGACTGCCATACACTGAATGCAAACAGAGTGCTCCTTGCTGCTGCTTCTCTGAGGCTGAACTTGACTAGTTTGCATTAACCAAGTGGGATAAAGGAGGCATAGTGCAAGCACTGAGTTAGAGGTGGATTAAAGTTAAGTTGAAAGTCCTCTTCTGGTAGCAATTCTTTGTAGCTCTCTGTCAAAACGGTATGGTTTGAGCCTACTGCAATGTGCAGGGTAGTTTTACAGTGTTCTTTAAGAGTAGTAGCGATTACATAAGCACTGTTTACAAGTCATCGGTGCCCTTATGAGGCCTAATTTTTGTCTTTGCCTGTTGCTTAAAATTGCTAAGGATGGCACGTGCCTCTGGAGATAGCCTAGTCCAATTCTCCTGTTCAAAGCAGGGTCAGCAAGAGTGGGCTGACCAGGACCCTGTCTGGTTGTGTTTTGAGTATCTCCAGGTTTAGAAAATCTGCAGCTTCTCTGGGTGACCTGTTCCAGTGTTCAGTCCCCTTCATAGTAAAAAAACTAAACCAAACCAAAAAACCCAAAGAAAAAACAAACCAAGCTTATGTTCACGTGGAATTTTCACTAATTCAATCTGCGTCCATTACTTCTTGTCCTTTTACTGCATACCCTAGAGGAGCCTGGCTCCATCTTCTTTACTGCCTCCCATCAGGTATTGATCATAGATCAGATTATTCCTCCAGCATTCTCTTTTCCAGGCTAAATAGTCCCATCTCTCTTGAGGCCTCTCCTTGTGTGACAGGTCTCTAGTCCCCTGATAATCTCTGTGGTCCTTTGCTGGACTCATGCCAGCACGTCCATGTCTGTCTTGTTCAGTGCTGGGCGTCCCAGCACAGAGGACTGCAGAAGTGGCTCCTCCAGTGCTGAGCAGAAGGAAAGGATCGCCTCCCGTGATCTGCTGGCAGCTCTTCCCAGCGCAGCCTGGGATCAGTTGGCTGTCTCTGCTGCAGCAGCACGCTGTTGGCTGTCTGCTAGGATCCACGAACCCTTCTCTACCAAGCTGCTTATCAATCAGTCAGCCCCCAGTGTGTGCTGGTGCTTGGGGTGATTCCTCCTCAGGTACAGGAGCTCTGCACTTCTTGTTGCTCAACTTCATGAGATTCCCATCAGCACGTTTCTCCAGCCTGTCAAGGCGCCTCTAAATGGCAGCACAACCGTCTGGTGTAATCAGCCGTTCCTCTCAGTTTTGTATAATCTGAAAGTTGCTGAGGGTGTGCTCTGTCCCATCATTTAGGTTATTAATGAACATGTTAAACAGTATTGGCCCTAGTATTGCTCTCTGGAACAACACTACTAGTAACTGTCTTCCAGCTAGACTTCGTGCTACTTACCACAACCCTTTAAGCCTAGCAGTTCACCCAGTTTTCAGTCCACCTTGCTTTCTGCTCATCCAGCCCATTTTAGATGTTGTATGAAATTAAAATCTCTATCAGTAAATCATGGCTTGGCTTTAAGAACGAAGATCTGGGAAGGGCTTTCCCCACGCTCACTGCAAGCGATGAGTGCACCCTTCGGGGCTGCGCGGTGGCTTTTTTAGGTGAGGTGCAGCATGTGCGGAACTGGCTCCACCCTTTACACCTGAGGTTCATCTGCCAGGGCCCAGCGAGCTTGGACGGTGACAGCGAAGTCCTCGGGTCGTAGGTTTGGTTAGAGTGTCCTTCTCTTAGATGGAGCCTTACAGGGCTAAACGAGCTCCATCTGCCCGGGTTTGCAGTCAGAGTTGTCCTTCTCCTAGGATGGTGCCTGAAGGCTAGTGAGCCCATCCTGCCCGTGGACACACTGTGTCTGACCCTTCAGTGAGACCTGTCTGGCCTGGGAGACCCCACCGGAGGCACATGCCACCCCCAGCACAGCTCTCAGCCTCACAAGGGCAGGCAAGCTCCTTCCCCACGGCAAGGGGGTGCCCATGAAAGAGATCAGTAAATAAGGACCCATCAAATGATTGCTAGTTCAAAAATCCAGATAAATATTGCTGGAAACAGGAAATTAAAGATAAATAGCAATGTCAAAGCAGATTGAGATGGTTGCAAAAGAAGGGGGAGCAGAAAAGAGGTGGATAAATACAATTTTGGGTGGTAGGGGAGCTCTGCTCAGTAGCTGTGGCTTAGCTTTTCCTTTGTGTGTGAGAGACTTTGGAAGTATGAAGTTTGTTTTGCTTTTTTTTCTATTAGAAAAGTAAGCCAAAATAATAGGAAGAAGGAAAAGTTCACAATCTTGTTTGGAGATCTCAAAAAGCTGCTCAAAAAACCTGACTTTAGCCATGGCTCAGTTTCACGAGCATAACTGGCTGGAATCAGTGTACTGGATTCAGGCACTTCTTGTCCCCATAGGAAAACAACTTTCCTTTGATTATTGTTGATTTATACAAACTTTTCTCTCTTGAGTATGGGAAATGATCCAGTGCTTAATTATTAGGCATTGTGAACCTCAAGGTTACACATGTGATGTACACGTTTATCTCACTTGTTCTGTTTAAACTGATACTAATTGGTTTTGTTGAAAGCAAAGCTTCTGATAAGATGTCTCGTTATCAGTGTTCCTGCTCAGCTAATTAACCCCCTGAGACAGCATTGCTATATATTATTTTTTTCTTCCTGTTGTTAATAAAAGGGTTTATTTTGTTCATAGACATATGAATTCCTGTGTTGCAACTATCACCTCTCTTATTACGTAGGGGTTTATCTTATTGGGAAGGCAGCTCTGGCAAATTCTGAAGTCAGTCTATCTGTTGAAACAAAACAGCCAGAGACTGCCAGAGAGGTGTTGGTTGGCCAAATGCCTCTATAATTAGATGGTTAATTATAGTCAAGGTCGTTTGGGAATTTCTGTCCCTGTCAGCATTTCTATGACTAATCATCCCATTTCCAGATACTGGAAATGCTCAAATACTTCAAATAACCTAAATTATGGTACCCTGAAAAAGAGCTCAACTCTAAAATGAGTGCAGGCATGAATATCACCTGGGTTTGATATGGAGCTACGTTCCTCTGTGTCAACCAACAAGTGTTTAACCGTTAGGACGGTAAAACAACCGCTGACACCATAGCATCAAAAGGATGTGTTTGTATGCTTTCAAAAATTTCTCCCTTTTTGCACCCAAGCTCTGACCACTGGGTTAAGATATGTTTCCGTGCAAATGCTTGTAATGAATTTGGTACTAAAACTGTGCTTTGTGTATTCTAGAAAATCAGTTGTATTTTAAGGCTGGCAAATGTTGTTTCTGTTTGTGTTGGTTTTTTAATGCATGCTTCCCTGGAGTGATATTACATGTTCAGTTACAGATTTGTAGTGTTGTGTCTGTGTAAAGTGTTAGTGCAGCTGACTGGCTGTGTAGTCATGAGAAGGGACTGGCTAACCTTGAGAGCAATCTGTTGCAGCAGGGGTGTAGCATCTTATTAGGCAAGAGGACAAATTCCATTCATTTAGAGGGCTGTCTTACTGAAAAGAGAGGGGGGGTCCCCATAAGTAGCACATAGATTCATCTGCTGGAGCCTACTCTGCAAAATATGAATTTGCGGGATAGCTGATGACTTTATTTTTTTCAACTACTTCTATTTTACAGTTTCAAAAGACCTCTTACGTGAAGAGGAAATAAGACCTTTATCTTCCCAAGCATCTTTCTAAAAGATAAGCAACATTCTCACTGGAAACTGATTTAAAAGATGTCTCATTTGTTGCTTAAATGATATCTGAGAACCTGTATGTTCCTTCCTGATGGTTGGTTTGAGAATGTATTTCTTGCATGATCTCAGCTGTGGTTTTTACTTGTATTCTGCCTACTTGTTCAGAGCAGTGACATGGTCATGAACTTCAGTGGGAGCAGTCAAGGCTTTTAGAATGTGAGGCTGTGAGTGGAGGAATTGTGTTGTTTGTTAACATTTTCTGTCTGAAACAGAAAACAGTAATAAAAGAGAAAGCATGAAAAGCAGTGAGAAACTCCACAAGGACAGGGTTTGCTGTTGTGTTAATAGCTTGTTGCAGGTAGCCCTGTTAGGTATTGCTGTAGTTTGTGAATTTGCAAGAACGGCAGGATCCAAGTGATAGGAGCTGAACCACTCAGAATTGGAGAGATTGCAAAATCAAAGGACAGGTTGACTGGTGTGTCGGAACACTGTATTCCTGTGCTTTGCTTTAAGCTGGGTCATCACCTTCCCTTTCTTTCTTTTAGCAGAATCCTCTAAGTGATGGTGTCAGGCAGTAATTTTCTATGTTGATTTTCCTCAGTACTTCTAATGTTCTAGTGCAGTTAGTACATGTTAACAGTAACATTCAAAAGTAATTTTTTTTCCTTCACTTCCTTTCTGAAGGTAACTGACCTTCATTTTGTCAAATATAAACTGAAAGGACTTTGTTTTTATAAGCTGTTCAGAACAGCTGCAGCCTTTTCATGAACACCAGAGGTTTTAGGACTACTTTCCTAGAAGAGTGGGAGTCTGATGCAGCCAGAACATCCCATCCAAGGACGTGAGACTTTTCCCCTCTAGAAAGCTGTACAAGTTGGTTTATGGGGGGAGGAAGAAAAATCCAAGAAGGATGCAGTTGTAGAAACCATGTATCCATCACCCTGTAAGTTGAAGTTTCCATCCTCCACAGTGGGGTTGCTCTTCAGTGGGGTTATAGGTAGGAGCCATCCTGGGCTAAAAGGTGTCTGTTTTCGGAGTTTGTTTGCTCTTAGACGTTTCAGGGCTCTTGACTTTTACTCGACTCTTGATTTTTGTGAATATCTTCTCTCTTTCTTGCTTTTAATAGATTGGCTGTGGGCTCCCTGTTGCTGGGACAAACATTTCATTCAGTACTGTTTACCTGAAGGTGCAGGTTGATGTGCTTCAGATAAATATCAGCTCGGGTAAAATAACAGGGGAGAGTTTGAGGGAAAGGATCATATACTTTCCTTTGTTCCAGAAAGCTGGTGGCTTGTGAGGGAGGAGGGAATAGGAAAACACGTGAGGTGCTTTATCAGATGGAGTGAGCCCAGAAATATGGGACAGCATAGGTGCCAGATTTGAACAAATATTGTGGAGTCTTGGTGGAAAGTGCTGCTGTGCAAGGAGAAGGTACATCAGCCCATTAATTAGCTATGCCTTCTCACTAACTTTAGAGCGTGCTAGGGAAGAATGTAAGAAAATATCTACAAAAAACCAGAAAACAAAAGTCAACCTGAATTGCTTTTTGCACATACTTTGTTTCTGGTTTTTTTGCTTCTCCACAGTATCAGCTTTTTATTGTTCACAGAGAGACAAACAGACTCCTGTTCCAGAAGGAAGGGGGTGACAAGAAAATGCAGTTAAGCGAGGAGGAATGTCCTGTTCACTGCCTTGCTCTAGCTCCAGGTCGAAGACGTGGAGGGGGATGTCAGTGCTAAGGAGCAGCAAAGTGTCAGAAAACAAGCAGCAATGCAAACAAAGTGCAGCCAGTAACCTTGGGGCTCTGACACTGAACAAATGTTTATCAGAGGAAGATTCTGCTGGACATCACTGGATAAGAATGAGTTGATGTCACTCTTGGCAAGGATGAGAGCTCGGTTTTTTTCCACACAAACAGACAACATGGCAAGGGTGAAGGAGAGGGAAGGGTGGGAAGGAGGGGAGGGAAATGAGGAGGAGGAGAGCACTGTTTGCTATAAATTGGGCTAATAAAAATATGTAAAAGTGTGGCTTGTTTTGTTGGCAGGGTTCTCAGTGCTGGGACACAAATAGACAAAGGTTAAGGATGCTTCAGGGCTGCTCCTACACTGCGGCTCTGAAGAGCCGTATACAGATTCCCGATGGCTGTTGCGTAATTTGCTTTGACTTGCTCCCAGTCGAGAGTGTACTAAGGTTTCATTCCCGTGGCCCTTATTCAACAAAACCTCATTTGGCTTTAATGGGAATTTTTGCTTGAGTAAAGAAGTTTAGCTTTTGTGACCTGTGGTAGCTTCAGTGCCTGGCCAGTGAATAGGAGGACCTCCGCTCACCCTCAACTCCTGCATACCCTTCTTTTAAAGCTTTATCATATCTTGTACTTCAAGTAATGCAAAATTTTCTTTGCAGAAAGAGAGTCTTACACATAGGCAGGCAGCAGAACGTGGAAGCTGCCTTCCAAGAAGTACCACTCTGAAGCTAAGTAACTACTGGTACTTGGTGAATCTATGAGCTGTCTGTGCTGGAACACTGCCGTATGAGTATATGAATATATGAATGCTCTTGTAGAGCATAGAATTGAACATGGCTGCTTATTTAATTTTAAAAAAACGTATGAATTGGTCAGATTTTTTTTCTTAACATCAATAGGAATTGTATGGCGTTTGGTCTATTAGTGTTCATGCATTTTATTTCAGAGCAGACTGGTTCTAAAGTGGCAGAAGTTTAACTAGAAAAGAGCTCTCCTAGGCTGGAATAAGAGCCAGTTCTGAGCCTTCTAGCAATACAGATGTGATGTGCTTTCTGTGTCCTGTAGCCCTCCCTATCCTTATCTCCACTATGTATACAAGTTGCTATGAGCAGCCTACAGCAACCCAAACATCTGTAAGATATTTGTGTAGTTAGCAAACAGCCTTTCAGATATTGAGTGCTTGTGGAAAATTGGGCTATTGTTTTTCAGAATGTAAAAGGATTTAAAAACTGATTGCAAATCCATTTTACAATATAACTTATTCAACTGGCTCTCATCACCATGCTTTTAGAGCTGCTGTGCTAGTGTAAGGATGCAAATCTTTACATTACATTTGATCATCTGGGAATCTGTAACCACAGGGGTGGTGACAGAAGAGCCTTACCATTTTTTGTTCTGAAATGGAGCGTATCTTGTTCTCACTAATATAAATACCTATCAACATGTTGACTCCACATCTCCACTCTAACAAAAAAAGTTTAAAAGCAATATGAAAACAATGGTTGGACTCAATGATCTTAAAGGCGTCTTCCAACCTGAACAGTTCTGCGATTCCGTGCTCTTATTACGCAATTCCCTCAGGTATATGTGACTCTCCAGGAGCTTTTCAGTTTGATGACTTCCTGCTAGACCATGCTACCTCATTCAAAAAATTCAGCTAGCATAGTGTTGATCCAGTAGATTTGAGTGGTCTCTGTTGGATGACCTTATCAGACATGTGAACGCTTCAGACTTCTTTTGCAATGATTCAGCTCTGGCTATGAGCAAAGCACAGCACGGCAGACTTTAAGGCACACTGGATAAGGAAAAGCTGTTACATTTGTGCTGGAGCCGTTTAGAAATGCAAGCAATATAGCTGGGAGAAAGAAATGGTCTGGTTTGTTGTGCTCTACTCCTTTACTGAAAGCTATCAGAATCAAGCAAACTGTTTAACTGCTGCTGAAAGTGCCATCCTCCTCCTAAATTAAGTCATAAGAGGAGGAGAAAAAAAAAACCGTATTTATTAGAGTTTTGAATTAAAACATTTAAGGTACTAATGCCTTCCTAAGAGAGTCTTAAAAACACAAGGCTCTGGACTTTCAAGTTTTAACGTGTTCTAAATTGATTTTTACCTTAATTTTAAGGTAGTTGTGGAGTTAGATACTGTTGCATGTTTCTGTCGGTCGTGTCTTCTGTAGAGTTAGTTTTCTGGTTCTCTTTCTCCCCCGACCCAAGGAGAGATGCGTTTGTGTCTGCACTATGATGGTGTGTTTTCATATTCTTTTAGATTTTTTTTTATTTAAGTGGAGATATGGAGTCAACATGTTGATATGTATTTATATTAGTAAACCCAAGAAATGCTTCATGATTTCAGAATAAAAACTGTTAAGGCTTTTCTGGCATCACCCCTGTGGCAACAGCTTTCCAGATGATCAAAATTCTTCCCCTAGAACTTCTAAAAAAAAAAAAAAATTGTGGCAGATCCCCTTCTGCATCCCTTTACAAAAACAGGCTAGGAGGTAGATTTCAGAATAGTTTGAAAAAGCAAAGCTAAAATCATAGCAAAAATGGATATTGAGGACCTTATACCAAAACAGCATCTGGAACAGCTTCTTTCTGTGAACAGCTACAAGTCTTACAGCCACCCCGACATTACTGATGAGCCTAACGTGAACAAAGTTCAGACATGCAAGGACTATCACCTTCACAAGAAACCTAAGAAGATACAGATTTCATCTTGCAGGTGGAGAACCTAACATCAAAATCATGTCCTGGTTACAGTGAATCAGTGCTAGATGTAGGAGTTAAAGGTCACTTAGACCTGGATATCCAGGTCTTCAGACTCTTCATAAGTCTTTGGAATTTTGCTGGGTTCAGTATTATGCTGGACCTGATGGAGGTTTTTCTGAAAGCCTCCAAGTCTGTGGACTGCACAGGAACAAGCTGCTCTGGGTAAGGAGGCAGCATAGGTGCAGCAGCCACCTCTTGTAGCCTGGCAGCAGTGAAGCGAGGCACCTTGTCTCTCTGGTCTTGACAAGTAAGCCCCCCTGCCTTGCATTTCCAAAGGAAAATAGCCTGCATTTGTGGCTTACTGCTGCACTTTTGATTTGCATACCCAGGTTTCAAATCTTACTGAAAACCAGGAGGATTTCGCAGTGCAAAGATATCACCACTTCAATGTGCTGCTGCTGCTGCTGAAAACCTCCGTTGTCTCCTGTGATGGGCTTGGTGGCTGGGAGGGCCGGTGGGAGGGAGAACCGGTTCTGTTGAAAGGAGAAGCTGTTGCTGGATCAGCCA
>NW_010402945.1:109100-109424 GCF_000710305.1 Buceros rhinoceros silvestris | reverse complement strand
AAAGAGTGGCACACAGCCCTCTGGGAAGGGGTGGGTGGGAGAGCAGGAAGCCCTTCAGGGGGCTGTTGGGCACCCCTTAATCTGCAAGTGCAGGCACAGGAGCTGAACCTGTATCTGTTTAAACTGCAATGCCAAATTGCTGTGGAAGAGCAGCCCTGCTCTGGCTAATGTGCCACAGCAAGTGACCGTTTGTAGGCGTTGGAGTGTGATCCTTTCTTCAAGCTTTAGTGATCTGAAAAGCAAAAAGTCTTAGATCTGTCTCACAGCAATGCTGAGACTGTACAATTTGCTATTAAGAGCTTTAAAAATCTCAGATGTAGTGAA
>NW_010402945.1:107905-108926 GCF_000710305.1 Buceros rhinoceros silvestris | reverse complement strand
CTTTCCCATCTCTATCATTTCAAAGTAACAGCGAATGCAAATAATGTCCCACCAAATGTTTAATTTTCAATTGTTTTTGTGTATAATCTTGAAAACTGAATTTGGATGCGTTCTGCTTTTTCCCCATTTTTTTTCCTCTCCCTGTCTTTATAACAAAGAAGAGTATTTGCCTGGGAACAAGGCTGTCTTTGGCTCATCCCTTCCTGGTATTTTATTTCTTATCTGAACCTTCTGCACAGAATATAAAAATTAATCACTGTCAGTGTTGCAAACCAGTTTGTTGCTTCAGATGGTGACTGAAGAGGAATTGAGCTTTGCGAGTGTGTGTATATATTAATACAGAGTACTGTTGTTTCTTGAAGTGTCTCTCTGCCCCATGGTGTGCTGCAGAGGGGGAGAGATCGCCGGCTGGTTCTCTCTGGCTCGGGGGCTCCTCCTGGATGCTGCAGGATGCAGAGGTCCTGGGTGCTGCTGTCGGAGCGTTCCCATGGCAGCTGGGTGCCAGGGGCTGAGGAGGTGAGTCCTGCCCCTCCGCTGTGGCACAAGGTGTGAGCTGGGGGAGGCAGGCCTCGCTGCTCGGCGCGTAAGCCGCAGTGGTCGAGCATTGCGTTGCCGCCCTCTGATTCAGGCCCCTTCGTAACCATTAGAAAGGTTACGGTGCCGGAGCCTCCCCAAGAGCTGTAACTGGCTTTGTGCACAAGCAGTACCTGCTGGAGGTGTGTTAACTGAAATGCTGTTAAGTTTCTCTTACAGTAAACCAAGTCAGAAAGTTTGGCTTGTTTGGTGTTTTGTTTTTGTTTGTTTTTTTTTTTTAACTGTGCCAGATAGTTACTCAACTGTTGAGTACTTTATTCAGTGCTTTTAGTTTTATTTGGCTATTGTGCATATTTTCTAGTGTTAGAGCAAAAGGAGTGGATGGATGTCTTCACGTACCCATAGTTACTCTAACTGGTGGTATTCTGGTGCACTGTGCATGCACAACATGATGTATTTTTCTTTTTCTCTTAGTGTAATCAGAGAA
>NW_010402945.1:100647-107782 GCF_000710305.1 Buceros rhinoceros silvestris | reverse complement strand
GCCGAGAGTGAGTCCTGTGCCTGGGGGGTGGTTCTTAAAATTTTGCATGCCAAATTCCACCCCAAACTGAGGCAGAATGTTTGTTCCCAGGTCATCCCCAGAGTGAGGGAGCTGATGTAGCAGCTGAGAGGAGGAAGGACATACGTTTAGCTGTGTGTGTTGTGCCACTTTGGGGCTTGTTGGTCGTGTTGTGTGAGCCAGTTTTGCTTGGTGGGCTGATGGGGAGCTAATAGGAATGAGCGGGGGGTTTTCAGGTAGGCTTCTGAGCTGAATCCATCTGTGGAGGAGCTCAGTGAAAACCAGAACCGGTACAAGGACAGGGCCTGGCCTGCATGGCAAGGAATGGTGGCAAAGCAACATGATGCATCCTTCTTTCAGTGGCAGAGCACCCTAAGATCGGCTCAGGATGTGGTCTTGCAAGGGTGACTTCTTAAACAGGGGCAGGTGGCTTTTCCCAGCTGCTGGGAGGCCTTCGAGCTTATAGGTCTTGTAATGGACCTTTTAAGTATCTTGAGGGTAATGTGATTTAGGATGAGCAAAGCTCCTCCTGCCATGTATTTAGAACCTAATGGTGAGGAAGGTCACCTTTTGGTGACTGATACTTTCTATGACTGTATATTTTTAAAAAAAAGGGGGGGGGGAAATGTTTTTATAGCTGTGCTGTTTGGGGGGAGTTAAGTGGCAAGAGAAATTAATTTTTATATTGTGGGTATTTCTAACTGCAGAGGGAGTAATGCGCATGCTTGGCAGAGCTGAAATGTGGAAGCTGTCAGGACTGGCTCCGAGGTGCATCTCCTTGGGCTGATGGTCACACTGGGACTTGAGTCATTGTCTTCCAGTGTGGAGACACAGGGCTCAAGATGCTCCCAGGCTTGCCAGTTCCATGCTGTTACTTGTGGCAACTGATAAGAAAGGTACTCCTAGATTACCAGTAGCTACAAGTTACCTATAAGGACAGGATCACACAAATTGTCAATTAGGTATTCAAAGCTTGCTTAAGCAGCCGCTTATTTTAATAATAAGATGATGCTCTTTCATAATATTTTACTAGTGAGTTCATTTACTGAAGTGCAAAGGAAATGTAAACTTCTACTGTAGAGGAGGTGCAATTATTTCCAACCCCCTCCCCCCGGGGACTTTTAAAACACTTCGTGCTAGGGATTCCTTATTGAGCTTTGTCTTTCTTCAGGGCACTTTGCCACTTGACAGTCTTTGACAGGAGATGATAAACATGGAGGTAATACAGAGCACAGCAGGCCACTTATTTCTGTGTAACTGTTGAATGTTTTAGGTGCCATAATAAGCCTCTCAAAGCTGAACGATTAATTTTTTTAAACACACTGTGAAAAGTAAATGCTGTGTGTTGTCTCTTCCTTCTCTTCCCAACTCAACCTTTGAGTAATTTCAATACCCTAAATTTAGTCGTTACAATTTCATGCCAGCTTTGTGTTTCCTTCTGGACAGGGAAAGACCCCTGTGTTGCAAAACAATGCTGGAACCAGTAAGAGTTATTTAGATAGTAATAACTGCTGGGAAAATTACATCCAGGAGTCCCTTGAGTTAATTCTAAAATTGGTTCTAGAGGATGCGGGAAAAGAATCAAAGCAGACTGAGGAAGAAAAATATATCGGTGTTTGAGTTTGGCGAACTGAATTAGGAAGGTAGGAACAAAACCTGAGTATTTAGCTACAGGGAGCTGGGACAGGCATGAAAGCATGGGTTCAGACTTGGGCAGCAGGCATTCACAGAAGAGATGTCAGATGGCAAGATCCTTTAAATAGAAAATGGCTCTTCCTGAATAACTTTGTGCTGTTTGGGCAGTGGGGTTGCCAGAGAAAGAAGTTCAGTTGTCTGAGGGGGACCAGGTTCCCAAAGTGATGCTTCCTTGCTTTGTACTGAACAGAAATGCAGTGGGTAGACCTCCCTCTCCTTTACTCAGTCAGACTTGCTGGTAGATAACCATGTACCCTAATAAACAAAGTAGTCCAGTTTAAGTTGTTGTAAGAAAAAGTAAGAAGAAATTACTTAATTTCGGTGAAGTATACGCTATATGAGCTACGTACGTATGGGTTGTATCATTAAAAAAGTTTCATCAGCCCCATTTGGACTTTGCTACTTCTGAGTAGTGCAGCCATTCCGAGTCATGATGGTAAAGCCTTCAAAAAAGTAAGTATCATCCAGATTAAAATTTGGATGTGAAACGGCAGCCCATATTGCTAGCAAAATATTGTTAGCAAAATGGCTAAGTGGTAAGTTGGGTCGTGTGCGAGATAAGATAAAATAGAAGACGTCAACTCTGCACTTTACAGTGAAGAATGAGAGTCATTTTTTTTTTCCTGAATGCATGTAGTAGAGAGAATTACTATTCCTAGTACCTGTGGCCAGAAAGTGACGGTAGTATATTTTGGATAGTGCTTCTTTAATGTGTGTTTTAGATGGTGCTCTTGAAAAACTGGACAAAGGCCATGACATCCCCATAACTCTTGGCCATGTTGTTATTTTTATATGGCATTGTGCCTTCACTCAAGCTCTTAAGGTCTGAGGCTGCAGTTGTAATTGAGGATATAGTGTTTGCCAGGGCCGAAGTGAATAATTTTTAAATCTAACACTTGGCTGTATGTGGATTCAATTCAGAATTCCCTGTGAGGAAAGAGGAAGAAAATATCACAGGTGTCTATTTCTTTGTGATGATACAGAAATGATAGGAAATGCATGAAAAGTGTTGCTCCGTACCAAACAGAAACTGTGTATTTCGTGTGTGTGAATGGTGGTTATACCAGAATCAGCACTGTGCTTTGTTTGCAATTATAAAGCGTTGATAAAACGTTTCATCAACAGATCCTGTTACTTATTTAAAGGAACTCTTCCAGTGAAGCTATCTTTAAAGCTTTCTCTGCCACTTTTAAAACAGTTTTCTCCATCTCTGGAAAAGAAAACTGAGGTCTTCGACTTGCTGAATTTGTAAGACAATGCCCTCTTCATCAGTCTTACTCCGTGCTGTGCTGTAGCAATAAATTGCAAACAGAAAACTCTCAGATTGACATCGGAACTGAAGAAAGTGCCCGAAAGTTTGGAGAAAACCAGCAGACAGCAGTATTGGTTAATCTAATAAAAGATGTTGCTAGTTGAATAAGCGTAATTCATTTACAGGCAGTTCTAGATGTAATCTGTGAGCCTGATGGGGCTGGCTGTTTTGCCGTACAACGTCTTTCCCTTAACGTGATTTCTGGTATGAAGACTGTAAGATACCATGGAGAAAGCTAGGTCGGGAACTCAGCTTTGCAGCATGTCAGCTACGCTGTAGAAATTGCCCGTGTGTGCTTTTGCCTCTTTGTAAAAGTAGCTCCGTGTAATCTGCCCCTCTGAATTTACTTGGGGTTAGAGTGTGTACACAGGCTGGTTACTGTGGAATAGCAAATGTGCTCCAACCTCACCTGAGCGCCCTTGTGCTCAGAAGTGACTTCAGATGTCACCTTTCCTCTAAACCACTGAACACTACTTTTGTTTGTTGGGGTTTTTTTCCTGCTACTATGTGATAGGTCTTGTGAATGAATATCCATGCACTTTTGCCTAAAATAAAAGATTCCCGTGAGGCTGATCTTTATTACTAGTAATAGAATCAATTAAATGGGTCTTAGCTTGTAGATTTGGGGGGTTTTTTAATTTTATGTTAAAGAAATTGAATGTATTTCTTCCTGCTGTCCCTTTTCTCTTCCATCCACAGCCTAGAAAACTTTGCATCTGCTGGCAAATTTCAACCAAGCATTGCAGTGGGAGAGAGTTACAAAAGGTAGTTAAGGCTGGACATGTAAAGTTGAGACTCTCTCAATGATTTGCATGCATTAAAAAATGGAAGTGACAGCTTGCTGTTGCTAAAATGGAGTAAGTCCTCTGCTGTACTTTCCTCTCTAGGGAAGGGCTAGCTCTACGTTTTCTTCTCCTGGTGCTCTGATTGCTTTTGCTACCCTTGAGGAGAAGGAAACCACTGGATTGATTGTCTGTGGATTTAGTGAAGTGAACCGTTTTCTGTGCAAGAACTGTGGTGAAGCGTGATGAGGAAGATGGGAGTTGGTCCTTCCCTTTTGTGGAGCACGTATATGAGAGTGAGAGGGAAGTTGCTGTTGCTTTGGCTCTGATTGGCTTATGAACCCGTGTTAGACATCTGAGAATCTGTGTGGGAGAGACTGCTTCGATGCGCAGTGCTCAACGCCGATGGCGCTGTAGGAAAGCAGGCGCTGCTGCTGCCTGCCCTGCTGGCATTTGGTATTTGAGGGTGGGAGAAGAGGAGGGATGTTGTGGTGGTGAAGTCATTAAGCTAAGGGACAGCAGTTTCTATGTGGTCTCAGATAAATTGTTTAATCTCTTGGTGCCTCAAGTCCTCATCTTATAAAATGACGTTAGTCTTCTGGCCTTTGGGTTTGCAGAGAACTTAGGATAACGGGGTCAGCTGTAGCCTGCAGATATCACATGCTTACATAATCAGATCTTGGTAGGTCTTGGGTCTTTGTGGATGTGTTTTCACCGCCCCAAAAAATGTTGCTGCAGAGTAAATACAGCTTATTGCATGACACAGGACCATCGTCTCACACTTCCCCATCCGTTTTTCCAGCCTTGTGCCTGTTTTTATACTTTTGACTCTGTTGCAGGAAGTTGGCCCTAAAATATTGCAGCTATGCAGTCAAAACCGCTTTTTTTCCATATTACTTCTGCGCTCTAAAGTGAAAAATCAATGGGGAGATGGACTGTGTAGGATCTTGGCTGCCTTTAGTTGACAAAGTGCAGCTGTGTGCTTTTCTTCAGAGTATGTTGTGTACCTTTTCCCCTACCTGAAGCTTCGGAAGAAGGGTACTGGTAGACACGCTTCCAATTTTATTACATCACTAGTGACTTTTTGAAAGGTGTAACACAGGGCAATCTCACTTCCAGAGAGGCATGTCTAAGTAGCTGCAGAATGCAGGTGGTGCACTATTTTCTCCTTTTGGACAGTCCAAATGAGGAAGCATTTCTGATTTCTTTCTGTTTTACTTCTTTTCAAATGGCAATTTTAAATTAGAATTGTTTTGCATCACTAAGACATTTGTGTTTTACCCAAGTCTTCAAAGCCTTGGTCACGATCAGGCACCATTGTGTTAATTGTTGTACGTATCATACAAAGCATGGGGCAAAAGTCAGCGTACCAGAGAAGCTGCAGAACCTTGAAAAAGTTGTGTGCACATTGTTGATTATGTATAGCCATCCCTGTGTGACAGGAGGAAACTTTAATGATGTATAGAAATCTTTGCAGGATCTAGTCCTAAGCGAAAATGAGGCTCAATAGAAAAGCAGAAATACCATAAACAAATAATCTTTCTGTGTAATTAATAACAACAACAACAAAAATCCCTCTGAATCGCTATTTCTTCTAATGTAAATTGTTACCTTAATAGCTGGGAATCTGTAACAGTTTTCGGCTTAGAATTGCAGCAAACTATATTTTTATAGAAGCCTAAACGTCTTGAATTCTTAATGTTTGTTTTTTTAAGACAAATGGTGGAGGAACAAAAAGGGAGGTGATTTATCTATCTCAGTGAGTAATGTCTTACAGACAATGGCTTACGCTGTGTTAGGAGGCTGGGGTGAAGTGTTCATACTGAGAGCATATTTGAGCTCTGCGGTCAGAAAAGTTGCCTGTTAAACGATGTGACAAGAGGAGAGTCTTCAGCCCATCTGTCACCCATGCAGAAGTAAACCATCACATGGTACTGACTCCAAAGCAGAGGTGAAATCTGCTGTTACAGCCAACATTCCTTGCCACAATACAAATATGTTCTTTGCTCACATAATAGCTATTCAGTTTGCCTACATTCATTGTGTTCCCCCATTAATGTTCAAAGGAATTGAAAACACACAGTTGACAAAGCCAACTTTTCTCTTGGAGTGAATACGTATTTTATTACAAGGTGTTTTATCAGTGAGATTTTTAGAAAATAAACTGGTCTGTGAAAAAGGTCATGTGGTCTTCCACATTTGAGATTAAAGATTTATGGGTGAGTAGCAGTGATTTTATTTTTATTTTCTTTAGTTGCTTTCAGTTTCTTTAGAGTTGCCTTTTACTAATTCTGTGCTGTATGGCCTTTTCTTAAGGGTGGCCTGGGTTACCAAATTTGAGTGTATAGATGTTGATGTTTCCTAATAGAGGTGTTAATTAAAAAGAAACCAAGCACACAAAAAAAGGACAATCCAAAATCCCCTAAAAACCCCACAACAAAACAAAACCACCCCAAACTCAACTATTTTGACTCTTCAGGCTTTGCTGGAAATGTAGTCTTTTTTTAGTCTTCAATTAAAATTCAAAGCATTTAGTCAATAAGAGCCTGGTAAATCTGATTACCTTATCTGTTTGGAAGTATTTTAATGCCTTTTATTCTGCTGTACATATGTGTGCATGTAATTCTTTTCCATAGGTTATATTAAAGTCCTCTTGGAGAATATATGGAAATGAGCTCTGTATGTCACCTAATAGCAAGTTGCTGCCCATGAACTTAAGTAAGCAGTAACAGTGAAGAACGAAGTCTTTAGGGACATAATTTCATCTGTTTCTTGTGTGGACCCTTTTTTGGTGCTTAGGATGCCTGAAGGTACTGGCAAAACTATCTCCTCATGCAAACAGCAACAAGAAGGGTGACTATAATAGTTAACTTGTGACCACTGAGGCCAGACTTTATTTAAGAAGCTGGCCGGACCGGGTAGCTTCTACCCAAGAGGTTTTTTACTTGATGAGGTAAGTTGATTGTTTTTAAATACCCTTGGAACACAGGAAAACTCCTGGAGACTTGAAAAACTCTAATGTGCTGCTTAAACTGAAACTAATGCTGCCTTAATGAGGGTAAATGAAATGTTTTGGTGCTATTATATTAGTAGTAACGAGAGCCTACTCGAATTCAGTGAGGGATAGAAGAGCTGAAAAAGTTTTACTGTCTTGGATTAAATTTATGCAGAGGAAACTCATAAAAAAATGAGGGTGGTAAGAGGAAAATTTGGGAACAGCTGAAGTAAGGTAAGTTATAGGCGGCACCGGTGAGTTTGAAGGGTAGGAGAGGGGAAAACAGTGTAGTTAAAGCAGTGTGAAGGGAGGTGCAGGCAGAAACATAACCGC
>NW_010402945.1:97800-100591 GCF_000710305.1 Buceros rhinoceros silvestris | reverse complement strand
GTATTGTTAGAAAGCTTCTGAATCCATAATTGGTTAAAATCCACTTGTTATCGTACCAATACTGTCTCATTTCTGTTTGCATTGCTTTTTCTTCTTTTGAGCTTTAAAAAAAAAAAAAAGGGGGGGGGGGGGGGAAAGGGGCAAAAAGAAGCTTGTGTTAGGAGAGCAAAAGATCACAAACTCTGGCAGGTCAAATAGGAAGTCCTCAGGAGACCAGAGTAGAAATTTCTTGAAAACAGCTTTCTACTAATATATAATTAATAAAAGTTTTTAAAATTCTCCCGAAGCTTGCTGAGGAGTCTGTGGGATTGTCTTAAGAGAAGAATTTCAGAAAGGCAAAATCAACAAGTTGAATCAGCAGTTGCTACAAAGTAAGCATGTCGTTCTTTACGAAGGTGAATGAGAAGCTTTCACAGCAGAGGTTATAGACAAAATGGTAATGTACACTGTACCAAGCCTCCAGAAACAGGTACCAGAAGCAGAAACACCTCTGTAAAGTTGACAGGCTATTGCTAATCGTGTTGTGTAATCCGTTGCTTCATTTAACCTTGCTCTCGGGAGAAGAGGTGATGACATGTGCAATACGTTGTAACGCTCACTCTTAAAAAGGGTGTTGCTGATCAGTATAGCTTGATCGGAGGGGCAGCAACCACAGAAGCAATCCATTGTTAGAGGTGTAGCCATTGTACATTGTAGAAGAATTGACTTGGCTTTTTTGAGGTAATTTTTAGAGGTATTTGAAGTTGTTACAGAGGTAAACACAGGAATTAAGTCTTCTGTAAGAGAGGAGATAGATCACTGGGATTCCTGAGCTTGGAAAGATGAGGGGAGAAAGTATACCCCAATTTGTCAGAACAGCTACAGAGTAGCAAGTGTAAAGCAAGTGAAAGGACAAACATCTTATTGCCACAGGATATTGTGGACATAAATGTATACCTTTCAAAAAAGAACAGTGAAATTCAAGTATCCTAGCTTCCATGAGCACAGGGTTTTGTGCCTGAAATTTTTATGAATAACTTCTGGAGGCAGGAATACTGTTGAAGAGGAAAGAAGAACTGACAAAAGTGGTGTTTCCTGTATGTCCGCTATTGTCAAATGTTGGAAGCAGTATTCTGGGCAAGGCAGACTTCTGGTCTGATTAAATAAGGAGTTACTTCTAAAGTTCTCTCTTATATTCTAGGAAAAGATGGGCTAGCTGATGACAGCAACCCACTCTGGCCTTAAAATGAGTAACAGGAGCACAGCATCTTGTGCACTGCTGTGTGTAATAATAAATTAACAACTGTGGACCTGTTGGTTTTCTCATGATGTCTGCTGTTACTGGGTGAAAAGGGGATTGACAAGTGAAAATAGAGAATAAGAAATATTAGTACTTTTCAGGTTGGAAAGCACTAAAGTTGTTAGGATTGTCCATCGAAGCAGCAGAACATAACTGTGGCAGTATACTATGTTCTGTGTGTGTGTTAGAATCAGTGGAGCATGCAAAGCATTTTTTCAAGAACTTCACTTCTAGTCATAAAAATGCTTTCTAAACTAAGAGCTTTCTTCTGCTCAGTAGTGTGTGATTTGTTGGAAGTATATGTTGACCTGGAACCAAAAAGGAGATGACTAAGTAGGAGGAAAATGGTTTTAACATGCCTCCACTTTGCCAAGGAATATGGAAACAATAACAGATTTGTCGTGTCTGTGGGTCAGCTAGCCTTGTAGTGATGTATGGTATTTCTCTATGCGTGACATACTTGCTGTATTGGGATGTTTTTTCTAGAGCACCATTTAGGAGCTGAAATGTCAATCTTTCTTTGTCCCAGCTTTTATCACCTTTGTGGGCATGCTGTTTACTTATCTGATGTCTCCAGAGTAGGTGGGAGATCTTGACTTTTCTTCATCATGCAGGCACGTAATATGGTCTGTCATCTTACTTATTTTATGGTGTAATTTTATAGCCAAGATTGTGCACGTTTGGCTGTTGCTAAAGCATTTTTGGTCCATGCTCTGAAGTCCTGCTTCCTTGTTTTCATTTTCCCCAAGGCACCACATCCTCTGTGCCGTCTTTCCTTATCATGCTGGGGTATGTTGCATCACTCCTGTGCCAGGTAGTCTCTTCTGGAGGTTTCAAACAGTGCAAAGATAATTCCTGTGTGCTTCCTTCTTTGAAAGAGAATTAACAGCTTGGAAAAAAATGAGTATTTGATCTAATAAGAACTTAAAACTTTAGATGCTGTTTTCTTCCCATTTCAGAGCAGAACTGTCCTCTTGGGGAACGGGGACTTATAATCACACAGACAAAAATCACAGGAACACCCTTTCCTCAGTCAAGAAGAGGTAGTAGCTCAGCAGTTAGTTGCCCTGAGATGTGCTCATGACCAGGTTCAAGTTCTGGGTGTTTTGGGAGTGAGCCCGAACCACTCAGTGACCTCTGTCTCTCCCCCTTCTGGCACTTGTAAGGGTGACCTAATACATACTTTTTTGCAACAGATATGATCTCATATACTCTTACAGACCACGTATAGACCTGTCAATGAGGGATGGCCCTGTTCAGTGGAGGGTTCAAGGTATGGAACAAGACTTTAAGAAGGAAGCAGTGATTTTTGAGAGGAGAGTTCTTTAATAAAACCTGGAGGTTTGCAGTGCTGGCCGTCTCTAAAAATGAAGCTTTCTCAGTACTGAATTGCTACAGGCTTTTAGAAAATCAGTTCAACTTTCTCTTAGTATAGGATCATAGGACACCAGTAACACCCGTTTTAAACCACTAGTCTTTTCTGTGTCTTGCTTTTGGTTCAGGGGTTTTTTG